>NC_049914.1:12780581-12865581 GCF_001411555.2 Juglans regia
GAATAAGGTAGCAAATCAAACAATAATTCTAATTTATTACGACATCAATGAATTATCATATTCAGATACAGAGTTACAGTATGTAAATCTTGCACATTATTTTTTTAAATGCACTATATTAAAAATATTTTTTTTTTTCAAAAAGAATGTGACTTGCACACTTAAAAGAGTACACAAATCATACCTATTTTTATAGGAGAAATGATACTTGCAGTCGTGAGTGTACAAGTGCTGTGCAGTCATTTTGAAAAAAGTGAATAAATATAGAACACACATAAAAAGAAATTAATTTTTTAATAATAGACCCCACTCTTTTTCAAAGTGATTGTATGATATTTACATATTTCACGATTATATATAGCATTACTCTTTTTATAGATATAAAGAATTGTAGAGATTGATTCATAGAGAAGTTATTATTACAAATAAATATAAATGGAGTGGATGGGGATGAGGAGAGGACGTGGCTCTGAATAGTTTAGAATCATTTGAACGCGGCGTGATTAGTGAGATCACCGACAGTTGCTACATGGCTTGAAATCATTCATTGTTTAGTGGGACATTCACATGTTCCATAGTCATTTTGCTTGCCCTGCATTTTGGCCCCTTTCTTTCTTAATTTAATTCTTTATATTTTAAAAGAGATTTTATTATTATTATTATTATTATTATTTTATTTGTGGACTTAAAAATTATGAGAAGTTTGTCTATTAGTTTGCTTTTTGCTAAGAATACAAAGTATAATGGATAGATCCATCAAAGATCATTTATTCTTAATCCAATCATTCCTTTTGAGATACGAAATGATCAAAACATCTCATTTTTACAACCCTCTTACAAAGCAATCATTTCAATCATACCACTTCACTAAAACTACCATCTACTTCACTTATAAACAACATATGCCTAGCTTGTATCCGTTGTTTTTTAAATGAAAAATTCTTTTCATCAGTCACTATTCACTATCCCACATCTCATACCTTATGAAAAACACCCTCACATTCTATGAAAAAGCTATAATTGTGAGGTGTGCGACTAAATAGTGGCTGATGTACTTAAATAATTGGAGTAGGCAACAGGCTACAGCAGACACCTTTAAAGAGAAATCATGGCCACGAGAAACCAATCAATTGGAGTAGGCAGAGCAGAGCAGAGCAGATGCCTCAAACATATTAAGCAACTTCTCAAATAGATTGCGAACATAATGTCCTTTGATCTTATAATCAAAGAATTGGCTTTTGACAGCTCCAAGATATGTTACATGTAATCATGTATTAATTCCATCCAACCCATAAGAAAATGGTTACCCAACATTAAAAAAAAGATGAGGTACTAAACCTATATTCTGTCTTAGGTCCAAGGTGCTCCTCCAAAGTCATCTAAAGGGTAAATATATAACAGCTAGAAACAGCCACAACACTCCAGCACGATTGTAAAAGTATGAACTGCTCACTTCACAGCATTGATAATTTAAGAGGAAAACCCAACTGCATAAGTGCCTTGACCAATCATTTTCTGTGCAATACATCATGAGGGCAATGTTGAAAAGCAATATCATAAAACTTTCACTTTGCACAAAATAATTGGTCCATGGTTGAGCTTCTACTATGCGCGGCTCGGGCTCGGGCTCGAGCTTGAGCTGAGACACTAAAATGAAAACAACCACTCTATGGCATCTCTCGATTTTTGTAAGCCCTGCAACCCCTACGATTTGTGATTGAATAACATTTATATCTTAATTTTGGATGTTCTTCTTCTTGAATTTACAAAAAGAAAGAGTAAGATCAGGGTCGTGGCCAATGCAAAGACTTTCCATAGCACAGCTCCATCCGAGTTGTTAAACATGCTATCCCACTTCTGCAATTTACAATATTACTAAATTAATCGACAATAGTAAGCATGCCACATGACCAAGGTGGTGGGCAGAAGTGAGTTAACTTCTCCACTACATCATGAAGTGATCTGAACATTACCAGGAACATCAAGTAAACAGATTCCCTATAGGCAGCCAATGATACAAAAAGCAGTACCCATAATAAGTAGCTAGTTGCTAGAGAATGCAAATGATCTGATGTAGAGAGAACTTGAAGGATAACATACTCAATTGGCAATCTCAACATGTTAACAGATCAACCAACATGCAACCAACATGCGAAAGAACGATATCACAATTGTGTATTATTGTTTTTTTCAAGAATATTTTACCTTAACATGATAATTAAGAGCCCACAGAGATATATGGGAATTTGCATAGAACTTGGACTCTGAATTTGACTCCGAGTCAGCCCTAACTCTGGCTTGGGTCGGCTCCATTCTGCCTTATCGAAGCTGGAGTCGAAGTTAATATTTTGAGTCGTCAAAAAAAAAAAAAGAAAAAAAAAAGGGGAAGACCAGAGAAGAAATGCACCGCAGAGACCAAAAACAGAACAGACCATGAACCATCCAAAGATAAGTGTCTCTATCCCCTCCCTCTGCCTCAAACAAAGGCATTCAATCGAAATTCAAAAACATCCACAAAGCGCACAACCCACACCCACAAATAAAAACATAGGAGTTGATTTCTGCGGGCATTTGCACCTCCAATTCTCTACTAGAAAACCAACAATAACATTGAAAGTGCTTTGAAGACAAAGTTTGACGGATTTGTCTTCAATATCCCCAAACCCAAAACCAAAGCAGAATTAAAAAAAAAAAATGACAGCTTTAATAGAAATAAAATTCCCAAGAAAAGAATGTAAGAAAGATTTTGAGCCTTGGCCCCTCTTCTCTCCTTCGCTGTCTTCTTCTTCGTCCTCCCGTTCTCTCTCATTGGCCTGGGCTCTTTGGATTAAATCAATTCTGTTGTGAGAAATGGGTGGGCATGCAATTTTGAGAGAGAGAGGAGAAATGAAGTGAAATTAGGGTTAGGGCATAGGCAGAACAACGCTGTTTGGAAATGAGCAACATTAACATTTTTGTAAAAAAGTTTTTTGATAGGTAACGTTTTTGTAAAATCTAATGCCAATTTAGAGGGATATATGGTCTGATGGGGCTTGAACCTGGTGGCAACCTTTGGCTCATAAAACAAATGGTCTAACTAAATGAGCTACAAACAACATTTCTATAATTTATAAAATAAATAAAAGACTCAAGACACCAACATTCGATTTAACGAAGCTGGTTAGACTTGTCACTTTGTTAAGAATTCCAAAACCTCATCAATCTTCACCAATCATACACAAAGGAACTATTAGCTCTGGTGCTTCATTGGGTATTGGTAATGCATCAACCATACCAATCCAATTTTTAAACAAGCAAATGAAGTGTGTAGGATAATGAAGAACACCGCCACCAGCACCAGACAAGGCATTCAGTGGTTTGGCACTCCAACTCTGAATTTGGACAATTGTGAAAATGGAGTTTTGACTCTGAAAACTCCGACTCTGATTAGAACGAAATCAAATTGGAAGAGTACTAAAACAAAATCTATAAAATGATCCAAGCTACCACGATCCCTATACATTTCCCAATGATAGACAAGTTTAGTCAGCCAAGAAAAAAAAACGAAATGCAAGTCCATTTAATGGCAATAAACTTTAAAAGCAGAACCATTTACAAATTATTGGTTGACCTTGTTGAAGTCAACTGAACACTACCAAACATTAATTGCCAAGAAAAGATTTGAGATCTAACAAGCATTAAGCAATTAACTTCTTCTCCCAGGAATTATGGTTTCAGTTTTTGTAACAAACTTAACAGAGAGGCAAATAGCAAACGTGTAAGCACCAGTTGAAAGATATTCTGGTGCAATAATATGTTACAACACACCCCTGCCAAGCAAAATGTCATGGTCATAACTCATTAGTAAAAACCTGGACAGGAGGCTTACTATGGCAAAAAGCTTCTCCATTGTATGTTTGTGTTGCTTTGCAAAAATGTCTTGAGCATACTTGTAGAGCTCCAAATCAAGGCTGTTAAGTGATTTTATCTGCTGGAGAACCACTTCAGGAACGTGACGACGTCCCTGTAAAATTTGAAGGGTCAAAAGATTAGCAATAGGGAAGGACAGAAAAATTTTAAAACCTAGCATGTTAGTGACAGCAACTCCCAACAGTGAGGTAGCAGGTAAAATTAATATATCTTACGGCATGGACAATGAAGGTGTAAGCCTTGATACAAGGAGCATTCATACGAGAATTTAGAATTTTGATTAAAAATTTATAATCCCCTCCCCCTCTCTCCACATATATATATTTATATAGACTAAGTTTCAACTCAACTAAGTGACATGTAATATTCAATAATTTTTTTTATATAAGTAGGAAAGACATTTTTATTCATCATATGAAATAGGTGAAGTCCATGTACACAGGAAGTATACAAAAGAAACACATAATTACATTCTAGAAGCAAAAAATGAAAACCAAACAAAAAGCAGCCTGGAGTAAAACAGCAGAAGTGACAAAATAGCAAAACCAACAAACTTTTGACAATATATAAACTGGCAAACTATCAAGAACATAAACAAATGGGCATAAATCTAACCCACTAGAATGAAAGTGAAGTACTAAATTAGACTAACCAAGAATTTAAAATCTTTGGATGAGAGAGAAGGATAAATAAACACTATTACATTTGAGCTGAAATCTGACATTAAAGAGAAATTCAACATAGCCATGCTTTCCAAACAAAAATGTTTATAGAATCTTGTAGTTATACGGTGAAACTTGATCCTGATAAAATCATGACCAAAGTTTAGGAACTTCTATCTACTTTTTCTACCCAGCAACCAAAACCAAAGAAACATACACATAACACCTTAAAACTATGGAAAGGCATCTCACTTTCATTAGGCAATAAAAGGAAAGGATAATGAGGAGTGGGTAGCAGTAGAAAAATACAGTGACCATTCTGAAATATAAAATGTTTGTATATGTATGTATTCAAGCAATCGAATCATAAATAATTCAACCAAATGACAAATGTTACAGCCCAGGGAGGCCCAAGCCACATCTGAGCCTATACTCCAAAAGGACCAGTCAATAATACAATTGGAGCCCCATTGGAACCATTATAAATAGCAAGAACTTCTCCTTCCCAGGCAAGGTGGGATCCTATACACCACCTACCTTTATCACTTATCATTCAATATGGGGTATCACAACAAATATTCAAAGTTTACTACTATTCACCAACTCTTCCATGACACAAACTCAAATTAAAATTTTTATCTTTTAACTAACAAAAGAGG
Source organism: Juglans regia (assembly GCF_001411555.2). NCBI lineage: Eukaryota > Viridiplantae > Streptophyta > Magnoliopsida > Fagales > Juglandaceae > Juglans > Juglans regia. The sequence goes on from NC_049914.1 coordinate 12,785,812, forward strand.
AATCCCTCAATGGTAGCATAGAAGTAAAAGAAGAACAGTAGAATAAGATAGGAATCATAACATACTATATGCTGATGGCTTGATGCTACATGCAGCAGTATATACATCATTGGCATCAAATAGACAAAAATATACCTCCTTTGAAAAGTTTGCAGGGGAGATTCTCTTCAAAGAAGCAGTGCGCCGGCGCCCTTGCTCCTTCCTTAGACTAGAGATGCAGACTTCATAAGCTTCCATAAGTTTTTCCACAGTCATCTAAGATAGTGAAGGAGATCTAAGTAAATGTGTAAATGATCACATCTTGATTTGTGGATGGCATGCAAAGTAACTTACATTTTGTTTAGTTGCTTCACCATTTTCAGTGGAAGCAACCTGACTTGCATTGTGGTCAACACTGCTATTCTGCATGCAAGAAAAATGCAGTAAGGAACCTACTGTAATTGCATTCCAACCACCACACATTTCACTAACAACAAGCAAGGGTCTTCTGCTGCTGCTAACCTGGTGGTCATCATTTTCAAGCTCAGAATCTGACAACAAAGAGCTCTGTTCTGCAGCACAAGAAGATAAACTTGACTGGTGCTATGTACAAAGTGATCTAAATCATAATCATGAAATAACATAATAAATTCAGGCATTTATGCATAATTCACTATACATGATTTTTCTTCTTTTTGATAAGTAATCAATAGGTTTTATTGATAGAAAGCAATAGGGTGTAGCCCAAGTACATAGGATGAATACAAGAGAAAACACGTATCTAGGATTTACAACGCATCTAGTCATAAAGTTTCAACTATAATAAGAGATAATAGCCACATTCTTCGAATAAGACCAAGATTTTCTAATTCAGACTGCAGACCAACATGAAATGCAAGACTCAATGGGTTAAAAGTTTGGACTGGATGTTTGTAAAAGAATACTAGTGCCACACTTTCTACTCTATATTTTTCTATCGAATTCAGCAGTGATTTTCAAACTAAGAAAGATGCTTGCCTGATGAGTGTAAAGTCTCGCAGATGTTCAAACTGAATGTGATATATTAAGGACAAAATTTACCATAACTATACTTTCTAAGTTTTATTTTTATTTTTTTGTAAGTACTATACTCTTCTAAGTTAATACAAGAGCGGCATATCCCGCTTTGTGCTAATATGAAAATATTGGAACCCTATAGAAATTTTCACATTTAAATGGAAAGAAGAGTAAAAGCAATATTACTGTTATCCAGAATACCAAAAGAAAAAGCTTCAGACTCCAAATTCGAGAATACAGATGTAATGGGCCTAGCATATTGAGCCCAGTAAACTGTAATCTATACCATGTTACAGCATCTACCAAAATCTTAAGCCATTAATTGGAGAGATAGCATGAGAAAAGAAAAAGAAAAGAAGAAGCTTTTTAAGCTGTTAGATAGAGAGATCCAACTTCGTGATATGAAGCCAAATCATAATCCAAAGCCAATCAATGCAGGACTCTCAAGCGCAATCTCCAAAAATGAAACCCTCGTGATCCAAAAAACAGAAAACATCCGTAGCATGAAGCACTCCACAAGGAAAAGACACAAGAAAAAAATTCCAAAAGAAAATGAGCTCTAAAGAGTTTACAGATTAGAAAACCAGAAGACAAGTCTACAATGATAAGGAATAACTAAAAGAACAAATACTGAAGGCAAGTTTCATCAAGTTATATGAACTACTGAGCAACAAGTAGTGCTCAACAGATAACAATCAGCTAAGATTATCAACTTCTTTTGACCACCTCAAATACTACAGCATGAGAATACAAGTAATAATGTAGCATACATTCAGAATGACAATGATAATGGACTTGCATTTCAGTCACTAGAACATCATAAGCAAGTTGGTTTGAGAGGCCTTTTGAAGAGTTAGAAATCCGGAAAGTGGTATTTTGCATGGTGGGTGACAAAGCTCCAGGTCCAGATGGATACACTATGTTCATACTTGCTAGGAAGTGGATAGAGATGACAACATGGGAGTCTTTCATGAGTTGCATGAAAGGGGAAGGCTCGAGAGTCTCAATGCAACTTTCATTGCTCTCATACAAAAAAAAACCAGTTGCAGTTGATGTAGAAGATTTTTTTTTGATGAATAAGAGAATTTTATTTGAGATAAGTAACAAGGCAAAGCCATATATAGTTGAGGTAGAAGATTATCGTCCCATTAGTTTTGTGAATGGGATATACAAAATCCTCTAGAAGGTTTTGGCGAATCAAATAAGCACAATGATGAAGAAGATAATTTTGAAGCCCCAACATACCTTTGTAAGAGGTAGATAGATCCTTGATTTGGCCATCACTGCCAATGAATGCTAGGATAGTACACTTAGGTCGGGGGGAAATGGGACTATTTGCAAGCTTGATATGGATGAGGCTTATGACTGAGTCAATTGCAAATATTTGTTACACATGCTAGAGAGATGTGGTCTCAATGAGAAATGGTGCTCTTGCATTAAATGTAGTATCTCCACCTTATGCTTCTATCTTGATGAACAGCACACTGGTGGGCTTCTCTCCAAAAGCTCTCAAGGCTTGAGACAAGGTGATCCCTATCTCCATTAATTTTTGTTTTCTTAATGGAAGCTACTAAAATGATTTTAGGTATTGTAGAGGGTGGATTCCTCTCAAGATTTTCAATGGGGGAAGCAAGAGCTGGCATACTAAATATTTCTCCTCTTATTTGCAGGCAATACTCTCATTTTTTGTGGGGCCAACCATGATGTTCAAGTGTTAAGAGCACTCTTACTTTGCTTTGAAGTTGTGCATGGATTGAAAGTTAATCTAGCAAGTATGAATTAGTTCTGGCAAAAAATTGTCCCAAATGTGGAGAGCTTTGCTCTCATTACGGGGTGCAAGCTTCACCCTTGCCCATGAAATATCTCAATCTTGGGTATTTGCTTCATTCATGTCAAGTCTATTTGGGGCGAGCTGTTGAGAAAGATGGCTAGCTAGAAAAGGACGTACTTATCCAAAGGTGGCAGAGTCACGTTAATAAAAAGTACTTTCTCCAACTTGCCTATCTATTTCCTTTCATTGTTTCCCTTGTGGAGAGCTTTGCTCTCATTATGGGGTGCAAGCTTCACCCTTGCACATGAAATATCTCAATCTTGGGTACTTGCTTCATTCATGTCAAGTCTATTTGGGGTAAGCTGTTGAGAAAGATGGCTAGCTAGAAAAGACGTACTTATCCAAAGGTGGTAGAGTCACGTTAATAAAAAGTACTTTCTCCAACTTGCCTACCTATTTCCTTTCATTGTTTTTTTTTCTTTAATAAGTAAAAATATTATATATATAAATCAATAGGAGTAACCAAGTATACTGGACGTATACAAGAAAACACCTAACCCATACAAGAGAGCTCCTAATGACCCAAAAATTCCATGAAACCTACCCAAAATACACCAAGCCCGAATTGGACACACCTCCCCAACCCCAACCCCTTGTTTCCATAAAACTAATCCTCTACCAGAACATCCCACAACGAGATCGTCTTCACAGTGCCCTCCATTTATTCTTCCCTCAACTTGAGCTATCTCCCCTAGCATTGTAGTTGATTGAACATAGAAGACACTTTAACTCTTTGCTTTTCTTAAAATGTGATTTGGTTTCAAGCACGTGACTAGCCTCAATCGCAGTGAGTAGAGCTTTAAATTGATCTTCATATTCTCCCTGTTCTCCATATGAAAGCCCTAGGATTTACTGAATTCCATTAACTTTATTCAGAACCCAATCTAATGGTAAACCCACTATATCGTTTAACGGAAGGATAGAAACCAAGGGAACGACATTATCTCCAGCCACCGTACCCAGCTGCACTCCCAATTCCAAACCTTCCCCACATGAGGTACCAACGACAAACCGCTAGTGTCCATTGTTTCTGCCACCATTACAGGTTCTTTCCCTCCACCAACATTGCTTGACTTTGCATCACCCCCCAACGATCCTTGTCGTGTCGCTTTATCTGGCCCTATTGTTCCCTCCGTAACACAGGAAGGGTAAGCACTACCTTTTGTAACCCCGTTTGAATCCTCCAAAAGAAGTTTGACTGTTTCTTCCAAAATATTCGAGACCCTAGAGGGTCCCCCCCGTCTTCAACTAAGGATGAACCCTGGACAGAAGTACCAACCCCATTTGCATATGGTAATTGAGGTCCTACAACTCCCTCAGAAGGCATAGTGACACTGGCATGGACAAAGATGCCAACGTCCAACGACCCTATCTGTGTCTATCTATGCCGGCACACTTGTGGCCTTCAAACCCAAAGGATCTACCCCCCGCCCTCCCTCATCCATGCTCGGCCCACTGCCAAAACCCACAACAAAATCCAGCCCCTTATCCACTTTAATCATCAGATATCTCACATACTCCATAACTCCCTTCAATTGAGCTTTGACATCCCACAAGACCCCCTCCACCTCTCCCAATGTCACATAACGGCCTTTGTCTCCTACAAGTGCCTTACTCTTTCCTTCTGCCGCTGAGCTGTTCTCGATCGGACTACCCGCCAATGACCTCAACACTGTAGCGTACGAAGCACTTTGACTGAGGACGACCTTCCCACTGTTTTTCCAAACTCCCCAGTAACACTTCGAATGGACTGCAGAAAGCCTTTCCATCCAATGCCATTAGTGCCCTCTGGAATCACCAACAATCATTTCCTCCTTCCATTCCAGAATTCTGAGAGTTGCAGAAAGCTGCCCTTTGCGTTAGCATGATGTTGAATGATAAAAATTCCATTACCCATCCTTAACTCTCTGAAGAAACCTTAATGACAGATAAGTTCTAAACAATCCTCAATCCCCTTAGCCACCCACGAAGCTGTCATCCCCCCTAGACACATGAACTTAGCTATCCTTTTGCTACGTTCAGAAATACGAAAAGTATTTCTTCCCTTTTTCGTAAAAACAAAAGTTTTTTATTCCACTCTCAACCACCTCTCGCCTTCCAACTGAGACGAGTCCACACCGCGTGTCATCATCGTCAAATCCCTCTGTGTCCACTGCTCCTTACTGCTCCAACTTCATCTTCTTAAAGTAAAAGAATAGAGCTTCATCCAAGTCGGTTTTTGCAGAAAAACCCGGTTGCCGGAGAGGGGGTTAACGCCAAACGTCCCTCGGCGGAGTTGTCGGGGCCCCTCGACCTTATCTATGCTGGCAGTGAAGGGTCACACACCGTTCTAGAGTGGGAGAGGGTGGCGGCATTTTGTAGGGAGATAAAGTCAGATCTGGTTTTGGCGACAGAGGCAGACGACGGAGAGACGGAGGTAGAGACAGACACCGAAGACAGAGACAGAGGCAGAGACAGGGACAAATGACGGCAACAGACGGCACAGAAGGACTACACAGAAGCTGCGAAATCCGGTCGCTGGAGGGAGGACCGACACCAGCCGGCCCTCAACGGCAGTGCCAAGGCCAGTCAACTAAGTCTGTTGCGGTGGTGAGATGCCACACGCAGGCTAGGGTGGGGGAGGGGTGGCGGCGGGTCTAGGTGTTTAGGGTTCTCTCTCGCTTTTACTGTTGCGGGTCTATCACTATCAAAAGCAGCAATAGCTGTCAAAAGGGTCTCTCTGAAATAAAAACTTGACTACAAAGTAACATGTTATGCAATTTAACTTCACCCAATTCCATAGAGATTGCTTACCATCTTGTCTTTACCTTTACAACCAATAGGACTACAAAAACACAATACCTGATTCCTTTCATTGTTTCCCCTTCCACTACAATGGGATTTCTTATAGGGGATGGCTTGCACTCCGATTCTAGAAGGTTGGGGAGTCCAAAATTTGGTGGTGTTCAACAAGGCTCTTTTGGACAAATGGTTGTAGAGATACCAGCATGAAAGGGGGCATTATGGACAGCTGTTATAGAATAAAAATATGGGGGTACCTAGGGAGTAAGGGTGCTACCCGCCCTATACGAATAGGTAACCATCCATCCAGCACCCCTTCCACACCTAGGCAGGGTGACCGTCAACATCCGCTTGGCGGGCAGATAGACGCCACCAGTCCACCGTCCGGCCACCTTGTCCGACAACACATTTTTCACAAAAAAAATCCAAAAAAATCGCATATACATCATAACATTAGAAAAATTGCACAAAGCCAACAAATCGCATAGATCAGACCCATGGCCGCGGCCATGTCATAAAGATCTGTGCATAGATTTGAAGATATGTGGGCAGATCTTTATGGCCCACTGTCGCGTCCATGGGTCATAAAACTCGTAGACCCATGGATCTTTAACTTACATATCCACGGTGTTGACCATGGTCTTGAGTCGTAGAGACCCACGGCCAAGCCATAGTCTTTCCATCATAGACTGTAGCTTGGCCATGACCCACGACAATGGAGAGATGCCTGGCCAAGGGGAGGAAGAGAAGTGATGAGGAGAGAAATGAGAGAGAAGAGAAGAGAGAGGAGAAAGAAAAGAGAGAAAGGAGAAAGAAGAGGAGAGAAAAGAGAACATAAGAAATGAGAGAAAGAGAGGAGATAAATGAGAGGGAGAAAAAGAGGTAGAGGGCACAATCTTCAAAACCGGACCGGTTGAAATGAGAGGGAGAAAAAGAGGTAGAGGGCACAATCTTCAAAACCGGACCGGTTGAAATGAGAGGGAGAAAAAGAGGTAGAGGGCACAGTCTTCAAAACCGGACCAACCGGTCCGGTTTTCCCGTTTCCCGGTTTAAATTTACAACCCTAGTGTAAGGGCCCTAAAGGAAGCCTTCCCAAGAATCTTCGAAATTACCTGGATGCAATAAGCCTCATTTCTATATCAGGAGGACTTATCTAGCTTATTTCCTCAACAGAATGTCATATTTCTTAGAGCCACATAAGTAGGGGAAGTCGACACACTTGGGAGTTCTTCAATCTTGTGTGCTCTAGTAGAGTGGGGGACATTGACAAGATCTTTTCATGTCCTTCAAAGAATGGGAGATTCGCAGTCTGCTCATTCTATAAGTTTCTCATTATGCAAAACATAAATTCATTCCCAAGGAATAAATCTGAAAGACTAAGGCTCCCTAACTGCTTTCTTTGCATGGATGACCTCCTTAAAGAAGATCCTCACCATAGACAATCTCAGGAAACATCGAATCATTATGGACTAGTGTTGTATGTGCAAAAAGAGTGGGGAGTCCATTGATCACTCATTATTTCATTGAGAAGTTGCCACAATGCTATGTAAAGACTTCTTTACTGTGGGTTGGCTCGGGTGATGCCGAGAAGGGTGGTTAACTTTCTAGCAAGTTGGAGAGGCCTCCATGGGAATTCACAAATTGCAGTAATTTGGAAGATGGTCCCTATTTGCTTATGGTGGGGTCTATGGAGGGAGGGGAATGGAAGGATCTTCGAGGATCACGAGCAGACAATGGACAAGCTTAGAATTTTTTTTGTTAATACTTTATTCCATTGATCAATTGTATATAGCTCTATAGAGCCAAAGGGGCTATGAGGATAGCCATCACTTTCTTGTTTATCTAGATAATCACGCATAGGTGTTGCTCTTGTATATGTCCCGTGTAAATGGGTTATGCCTTTTTCTCTCATCACTAAAGTTCTTCTTTACCAATAAAAAGCAAGTGTCCATACCCAAGACGAAAATGGAAAGCTGAATAAACCCAGAATGCAAAACAAAAATGTTGAAGGTGATTGTGAAGTTCTACGACCAAGAGAACTCTTTTAAAGTTTAAAACAGTTGTCATCCTCTATCCTATCATATTTTCAGTTTGTCAATCCTCCTGTGCTCCGGCGCACAATACATTAAACTTAGAGAATTAGAATAAGTAGCTAAACTAAATGAAGTGGGGAAAGCAAAGGAAAGAAAAATTACTAAAATGATTGCATGGAATTTATTCGCATGCACACATTCAGCCTTCTTCCTTGGGAAGCAGCAGCATAACAGAGAGGCCCTATTTTTTTATAGGTAATCAAAAATTTTATTTTATTTTTATAAGTAGGTAATAAATAATTTTATTAAATAGTGCAAACGCTTAGTCCGAGTACAAAGAAGCAGAATAGAGATGCCCTTGCGATCAAAAATCATAATCATTCAAAATACCATCTTCAGAGAGAATCATGTTAACAAATTATTTACACCACCACTAAAAAGGCCATAATGATCTAATTTGACTTATTGGATTTGCTCCCCACAAGTTTATTTTGCCACCATACTAACCTGAATTTTCATTAGCTACGTTCTCCATGCTCATGGCTGATGCTCTCTGCTGGGAAATCACCTGTGCACCAACCACATTTGCAAACATTGTTGCAGATTCTTTGTGCTCCTCAGTGAGACCGACATATAACATATTGTCCAACCTCTTCTGCAAGATTTACAAGTATCTACCATGATATGCAACCATAAGGAGAAAAATATCAGAAAAACAGCACTAGAACTTGAGATTATTCACAGCCTATAGAACCTATGTGTCTCACCTTTGCAACTTGAAGCACATGTTCACCAAGAATCTTATACTTCTGTACACAATGGCGCACCTCATGTGATTCTGGTAGATAAGAGTTGTTTGTCAATCCTGCAACCTGTCAATTAAACATAAAAATTACAAAAATTTGACGATTTATAGCCACGGAACCAAAATCTAGGGGTTACTAGACTAATTCCTGGGAGCCCAAATATATTGGTTCAAGTGACTTTTTTGGGCTAAATCTGTTTGGCGCAGACACATGGACAGACTAGTGCAAAAATGCTGAAAATACAAATCTCACCACAAATTTTGTTTTTCAGGAACAAAAAATGAAAGATACAAGAGCTCAATATCACTAGTAAGACTATATGCTGAAGTACCTGGAAAGTGGCTCCATTGTGAACAATATCATGCGCTATAGGGGTGTTGATGTATTCATGCAATGGCATAAAAATCTCATTCATGTCATATGAACCACTGCTCTTAATGTCATCTGAGCCTCTTTGTCTTCTAGCATCTCTCTATCCAAAAGTGTAAAAATACATAATACATATGCAACGGGGAGAAATACTGTAAGAATAACAAATAATCGATAACAGCAGTCCAAAGAACAACAATACAGTTCTGATCATCTTAGATCACAGCTTACAATGCCCACGTCTGATCAATGGATTGATTATTGAAGAGGAGGGGGGCACAAAGAGAGAGAGAGAGAGAGAGAGAGAGAGAGAGAGAGAGAGAGAGAGACCTTAAAAGGTAGATTAATGTGAGATTAATATCAATACATGGGTAAGGTATCATGGATTTACCAAGGGTTATTTTGCATTATCCTATTCATATACCTTGGAGCCATACGGATTGCATTACTTTGTGCACACTTCTACAACATTTGATATTCAAGATTTTGAATAACGGCCTATATTTAACTGAGAAGTCTTTGATACATGCATCACTGGGGGGTCACAATTCATACTCGCATTACTAGATACTTTCTTGAACTTATCAGGTTATCAACTTAACTAGCCAAAAAATATACCGATTTGGCTAACAGTACATGGTAAATAGCATCCCAATTTACTTACAAAAACAAAAAAAGAGAGAGAGAGAGAGAGAGAGAGCATTCGAATTGCCGAAATTCTCATCAGAAAGTCTTGCCATAAAAAACCTAGAAGATTTAAAAGGAAATGCGTAAATATTTTTATGCCTACTCCATAAAAGCATAAATTCAATTGAGTTTGGTGTTCTCACTGTCATTGATTGAAGCCTTTACAAAGAACATAAAGCAGTAAAGCGTAAAATGAAATTAAGCGAGACCCTGCAGTAGTTATATTAAGAAAATAACAAATGATGAATTTTGGAAAAAGGAAAAAAAAAAAAAAAAACTCACCCGAGCAAAGAGGTCTTCTCTCATCCATGGAACCAAATATTTCCATGGCCATATGTCCAGCGTACTAACTCCTCTCATCTTAGCCCGTAAACGCCCAGCCATTTGTGTTGCAGATGTTAAGTTAGGATGGACCAAAAATCTAGCAGCCACCTCCACTGAAAATTCGTAAGTACTGAAAACACGGTCAACTGGATTCCTAAGTATTGTCACCACAGAAGTTCTATGATTGGGAAGTTTGGACATCATGCTATAGTCATCATGAGTAACCAACAACCTGCACTTTGGCTTGCTGCACAGGATACAAAGGAAAACAAATCTGTAAGCAAAATAGTTGGTGGATAACTGAAAATTATAGTTCTATAGTACAACTATTTGAGTTGCTTTGGTAAAAGTTATCTGTTTCATTACCAATATTTAGGAAGAACATATTTGACAACACATTGAACTAGTGAAAGCACCTAAGCAATAGGTTTAATGATTCCAAGAGGTAGAATAGAAATTCCGCTCCAAAGCATATACATCACATATGACAACATGCAGCACTGTGGTATGTTAATGATCTTCCATATCGATCAAATACTTAAGAATATTTGTTAACTTCATTTTCTTGGCCTTGAACTGATTTTTATAGTTCTATTTTAACAGATTACAAAAGCGCACTTTTCTAAACTTTAAGCTCACACAAAAAGCACCAAGCACGCTTTTGTAAATGCACTTCTATTTTGTTAAGTGAAAGCGCTTCACTCAAGTGCGCTTTTACCAACGCTGATGAAGACTCCTCTCCTTCAAATTAAATTGTTTCCACCAAAAAAAAAAAAAAAAACCATATTAGACTAAAATATTGAATTTTTGCACAAGAGTTGCTCAACTTTCCCCTTCTCTATATTGTGTCCCACCACCATTCTACAAGTTGTTGTAAACAAAAATCCTCCACAACTAAAGCTCTGCAATCTCACAATCATTCTTGCCTTTAAATCTTTCAACCGGCTCATCTATCGAGTCCATGTACCTATAGCTTAAATTTCTTTTTATAAGTAATGTACCTATAGCTTAATTATCAAACACAACTAACAGGAATTGTCTGCCATTGAAGGCGCAACAATGGACTGAAAAGTAAATATTCAGACTAAGAGCAGGTTGATAAGCAACACTTGTCCAGATTTTCTTTTTTTTTTTGATCAGTCACTTGTCCAGATTTTCTAATGATAACAAAAAGAAAGATGGTACCTCGGATCAAACCGGAGCTTATCATAAGAACGGGGGCATTCCAGAGATTTAGAGTACACCTTTTTCAAGAAGCTGCAGGAATAACATATGTCCAGAAGCAAAAATTAATATGCTGTTAGAAGGCAAGTGACCAACCATTAGGTGACTTCATTATTGTATATGAATTACCAATGGAAATATGTTCTGCCTCCTGTTCTGGGGACATGGAGAAAAAACAGTAAATCCCGCAAGGTGTGTCTATCTTCTTTAAGTTCTTGATCAAGGGAAGAAAATGCCCACTTTTTTACAACTCTTTCACAATGCCCAAAATCATTCTTGATGGGAGAGGCATTTGCAAGTATTGAAGCTGGTAAATTTTAGAAAAAACAGTCAAAAACCAGCAGAGAAGCGATAGCCAAGTGAAAAATAAAAACATGGAAAAAATTATTAAGGGAAATATAAAAATAAAGCACTTTTAACCTACTAAAGATTAAAATATATACATAAAGAAAAAGGAAACGCCTATAAATAGTAATAAGCCAAATTTTAAAATTCACTTGTGGATTAATTTCATCTTCAAACCATACACACGAACATCACAAACATCCGTGCTAAAGGAATTACTTTGTAATCACAACTTTCTGAGCCTGGCATGCGAAATGAGTAAAGGATAGGAAAGAAAAGGAAAAACACACAGCAAAAGAATGATATAAGAAGCAGAGATTTAAAAAAAAAATAAGAAGAGGAAAAAAGGAATATTGGAATCGAATTGTGGCGATACATACCCAAACCCAGAAGCATCAGCAACATGGAGCATCTTAGAATACAAGCCACCCACCTCATCTTACTCCAACCGCTGCCAACCAAAAAACTAAAGCCACAATGCCCATAATTAAAACAAATATTAAAACTTATCATAAATGAAAAGCTTGCATAAAAGAAAAACTTAAAGGAACAGTAACGTGAAGAGCTGATAAGACCAAAAGAAATATACATTTTCCCTCTAGAGAGAACTGATCCTCGAATTATTTTCCTTCCAAATAAACACAAGCTCGTAATTTATTCGTAAAAAGAATCAAATAAGCAGAGAGAAATACGGAAAATTTTTAAAAAAACACCGACCAGTAATTTTCGAGCTTATGAACCGGAAATGGGAAAAGCCGAGCATCAAGTAATATAGATTCCACCAATGACCAAACGCACAGAAAACAAAACCCTAACAGAACCAAACGACAACGACAGAGCCGAAATTCAAACACGTAGACTCGAGGAACCGAGACAAGCATTAATCGCCAAAAAAGAGGAGGGAACAGAATTCGAATGGGCCTACCTGTACCGATTTTCGGGATCTCGTGCTCGTAAATCCCCCAAGCTATGTTGGGGCTCAAACGGACACCCCTCGCGATCAATGGGGGCCCACCTGAACCCCCCGGCCTTTTCGAACCTTCCGGAGATCCTCTCTCAAAAGGTTCACAAAGCTTTAATTTTCTCGACGGCCAAACGGAGGTTTTCTCGTTTAGAGAAACGAAAACAAGCCCAGATTTTCTGCCCTTCTCTATGGGGAACAGTCGGTTTTAGAAGTGCGGGGCTTTCGACATTGGACCTGTTTATTATGAAAATGCGCCATTAACAACACGGAATCAGAGGAGATTGCAATGATGCGAGGACCAAAAGGCATACTGCAGAGGACATAATGGCCCCTGCCAATGGGGTCACTTATTCAAATAATAATAATAATATTATTATAAAAAATTCAATCCTTTAGGAAAGGGAAAATTCTGGTCATCTCGTCGGGAGCTCCCGCCCTCCGGTTGTGATTTTTTTTTTTTATTTAATAATTTAGAAAATATTTTTAAATAATGTTTTAAATTTTTTATTCTTTTAAAAAATATTTAAAAATATTAATAAAATACATTTAAAAAAAAATCCAAATACATCAACGGGAGTAGCACTGTTCATCCGGGCCGGGATTTTCCGGAACCCAGACCGGAATGAACCCAGAAAACCGGATTCCGGTTTGGGTTCCGGCCCGAATCAAAACGGATCCGGAACCCGGATTGCAAAACTCGGACCAACACGGTCCGGGTACAGGTTGGGGACCCGGGTACCGGGTTAAAACCCGGTACCCGGGTCTTTTAAGATAATCTCGCGTTTGTCTGTTTGCCCCCCCCGACTCACCTCCCTCTCTCTCTCTCTCTCTCTTCTCTGGTTCTCTCTCTCGTTGCGTTGCGGCAAAAGCAGAAGCCCTAGGTCCCTAGCCGCCACCATCGTTTCATCGTCGCCCCATCTCTCTCGCCGTAGACCTTTGCCTCTAGATCTTTGTTCCGGTGCTCTCACTCTCTCGCTCGCTCGACGAAGAAACCCTAGCCTACCTCCCTCAGTGCCGACGAAGAAACCCGCCTCATCATCGTGACCCAAGGTTTGTTCTCTGCAATTTGGGTCCGTTTTATTCCAATTTGCGTCTATTTTATTACCTTGGAATGACGACGATGAAATGCTACGGCTTGTGTAGCTTTTATTCAGGTAAGATCTGGGTTTTGTTTTTGTTAAACATGGGTATAATGTATATGCTGTAAGTTTGATAGATCTGGGTTTTATTTGACTACTGGAACTGGAAGAATGAGGTACCTCCGCCATGTTCCTCGAAGATTCAAGAGCGGCTTCAGAGAGGGTATGACTTTATCTTCCTTTTCTTGAGCGATATTTTATTTGCTTTTTAGTAGATTCTAGTTACTTTTCTCGTTGTTGATTTGTTGTTTGTGATATTTTTAGGTACTCAAGCATCACCAAGGAAGAAGGGAGCGGCTGCTACTGCTTAAGCCGTTACCAGAGAGTGAAGTGGTCGTAATTTGGATGCCAAATTACAATTTGATTAGATGCATTTTTTTGTGTTGGGACTGGTTTGATAAAAGCAATATTTGATGGCTGTTATAACCTTTTTAATGATTGAGCTGCTCTGATTTTGATTAGTTTGATTCATAATCAGTGGTTCTTTTCTTGTTGGGTTGGGGGTGCTTGGTCGTGAATCCTTGGAGTTCACTTTGTGCCTCCGGTAGAGAAAATTAAGTGGAATCTCCTCAGAAGACCTTTGAACCTACTCCAATTTGTGTAATGTTTGACCCAAGATGCAGGAAAAATGGTTTTGTAAAATTAATTAATAAAAAAAATTTTGTAAATTGTAAAAAAAAAAAAAAAAAAAAAATCCGGGTTCAACCTAGAATTCGGGTTTTGAAAAACCCGGACTCACCCTGGTTCCGGCCCGGGTCTGACCTGGATCCACCCGATCCGGGTTCCGGCCAAGATTTGAAATCTGGGTCTCAGTCCGGGTAGACCCGAGTTTCCGGGTTGGAACCCGGATGAACACCTCTAAACGGGAGCCCTAGATCAGTAGAGCCATTCTTAGTGAAGTAGAATTAAAAAATAATTATATCATATAATTTTATTTGAATAATAAATTTTAAATATTATAAATTAAATGTTGTGTTTTATACAACGATTTATTATTATTATTATTATAAGTTTAAAATAATTATATGATATAATTTGATTTGGATAATAAATTTTAAATTTTAAAAATCAAATCTTTAAGTGATGTAGATATTATGTTCTATATATTGACTTGAAAATAAAATAAATCTATTATTATTATTATTATTATAATTTATGTTATATTACCATCTTTATAACACAAATGCACATTAAATAAATATTAATCGTCTATGTTAATGTTTCAAATATGCACAAAATAAGGAATAGTGATGAAGTGAATACTTTTTTAATGAAGGAACTGGGATATGAGAGGTTGTGAGACTGGATTATAAATATCTTCTTGGCGGACTCAACAACCTCGCTAAGTTGAAGGTAACGATGGTCGCTATCTTTAAGATGGCTATTCACCTCGGTCAGTTTCTTCTCGGCCTCGACTTTTTCCCCTTCCGCTATGCTCAGCTTCATGCTTAGCTCTCGTCGCCCATCTTCAAGAGAAACTAGGCGAGAGACGTAATCAGACTTGGTTTTTGTTAACTCTTCAAGCTCTGTCTTCACCTAATCAAGATTGGCAGCCAAGTTGTCTCACTCTTTTAAGGCAATTTCTGCTTGAGTAGCCAAGTTATCTCATTCTTTGATGAAGACTTCCATCTGGACGGCCAAATCATCCCGCTCTTTCACAACCACTTCTACCTGGCTAAGGCGAGCAACCAAGTCATATCGCTTTTGCTCAACCGCCTTTGCTTGGTTGAGGTGAATGGCAAGATCATCTCGCTCCCTCCCAATCACTGCCACATCTTGACAGTAATGATTGGCGTTTGCCGTAGAACTTGCCAACTCTTCCTGAAGCGAATCAACTTGGGCGCGGAGGAAAGCCAAATCGCCATCAGCCATGCGGGAACGAGCTTCGACTTGAGATAACTCGCTGGCCATTTTATCTTTCTCGGCACGAGTCGCGCAGATGACATTGTAAGCCTGGCCTATGAAATAGTGCATAGATTGATTTTCTTCTTCTAGTTGTAATCGATCCTCCACCAAGTCAGCAGCAAAGCGCTCAAAAAAAAAAAATAGAATAATAATCATACATACAAAAGGGAAGAATAAGTACAAAGGAATTACTGGTGAAAATTTTTTCCTGAGATGTTAAACAGTGGTGTTGAAAGCCTTTTCACGACGAGCACGTAGGGATGGCGAGGAGCTTGATGGGCGAGAGCCAGAAGAACCTCTCAGATTAGGAAGTCGAAAAGAGACATTAGCAAAAACCCCTCGGCTAGAAGCCCCCTCAGTCGGTATGGGAGGAAAAACAAAAGGAATGATGGTAGGTTAGTCGGCATGCGAACCCGAACACACTTCAGCATCAGCATCTCGGAAAGAAGATGCCCTATTAATTAGAAGATCCTCCTCAGGAAAAATGAAGGATGGTTGGCCATTGCCTGTAGGAGAGATGCTAAATGGCAGAGAAGGAATCAAAACCCTGCTCCCACTGGCAAGAGGGACCGCTGGAAAAATGAAGAAAAAATCAGGAGTAACTCCACTAGAAATTGTGGAAGCAAGAGGCGAACTAGATGCTGCTGCTGTTTTCTCCACATGTTCGACCCAAGGAGACCCCACGGGTACATCGAACGATTGAGAAGTTGCAAGCATGGATGAAGGCATGGTAAGCAAGTCAGGATTCAAAAGGACAACCTCATCATCCTCCCCCAAGTGGATGTCGCTGCCTTCCTAAAGCACAGTATTGGTTGGTGCAACCGAGGATTGAGCAACCTTTCCACCATTACCCTCGGTGACGATTGCAGCAACAACAACTTTCGTGGCAATCACAGCTTCAAGATCTTCATCAGCCAAAGCCATCATATCATCAAGAGAAATCATTGGTGGAGCCACAAAGGTGGTCGGTTTGCTCATATGCTCTTAACTTAATACTATCTATCACTTGCTCGAGGAGGAGGTGAGGAATCGCGTCTCGATGAACTAGACTGGTTCGAATGAGGTGAAATTCAAGCTTTCTTGCTTTTTCTCTTCTTGTTCCCACCAGCACCAGGTTAAGACTTTCTCTTCAAATCACTCACTGGCGATGGGGCACCCAAAAACTCACAACCCAATATGTGGGCCCGACTAGACACCATTAGAAACTTTTTTTATATTACTAGGGGTTAAAATAACATTTGAAAAACAAGACTTGAGATTATTCTGAACCCAAGCCTTTACCAACTGCATACGAGCCTCTTCACCGGGGGAAAGAAGGACCTCAAAATCATCCTCATCGGGAATAGGGGACCAACAAGCCCTAAGGGGAACTCCCGACTAGAAACTTCATCTGCGAGAAATTCCCAACCTATGCCAGAAATGAAGAAAAACATATTTCACTAATCTTTAGCATGAGAATATTTGCATTCTAATTCAACCAATTTGCTACGGGACCTAAAACTGCAAATGTTCCCCTCCAAACGCCTGAACCCATGAAGGAATAAGAATTCATGGGCCGTTAAGTCAAGATACTCATCACCCACGGGTTTTAGTACCCTTCGCCACATAACGCAGCAAGTCATCAAGATTCTCCAAGCGTTGGGCACCAGTTGGGCTGGAGCCAACCCTAGGACATCCAACACATCGCGGACTGGCCGCACAAAAGGCAATTGAAGCCCAATAATGAACATTGCAAGATAAAGGACAATGGAAACAATCATACATCTTGCATTAATAGCCCTCTGGTTTGGGGTGGGTGCCCTCAGATGAACAGAATCAGAAATGTTGAAGTTGTTTTGGGCGTTCTCAAGTTCGTGAGAAGAAACGTTCGAGGACCATCAATGGCCCACAAATATGGATGTTGGAATATGCCTTTCATGCCTCCCTAGGGTTTGCAGAAGCAGCAACAACGAGAGTGGAGGAATCGCAAGGTGGTGAAGGACCGCGCATAGAGGTCGCGACTTTGCTCTTGGAAGAAGACACCATGGAAAGGAAGTGAGAGTTCACAAGAGAGGATGAGACTATCAAGAAGGAAGGCAAGAACTCAAGAATGGCAAGAAATTCGAAAAGGAAAAAGACTCGAGAGAGAAGAAAAAAGAATGGGATCAAGAGCCTTAAAAAGGATTGACAGTTGAGGTACGAAAAGGCGTAAAGGTGAAACGACACACTAACAAGTAATACTCGATTAATGAAATGACGCCCTGACAGCCATATTCGGGAAGATGAAAAACGACATGGTTTTAAGTCCCATCAAGTCATGCGGGATTTTGCGGGGTAACTAGAGAGGATATTATAACCGATTAATCCCAGATGGGCCTGAGTTGTTAGTCAAACCCATAGCCCACCTCACTACCTAAAGCCCAGCTCGATATTAGGAGGGTCTAGCCCATTGCCAATACCGATTGGATAACCATCCGAAAGTGGCATGGGATCAAAACAATTATTGTTTAAATTTAATATAAGATGAACCCTTCATTTTCAGGTTCGATTTTCAAATAACATATGTGTCATTTATCACTTAATAATCAAAGACTCTATATAAGGGAATAATCCGGGTATGTAAAGGGCATTTGATTCATTAGTATTAGTTTTTATTCGATCACTGACTTAGGTATTGGCGGTGTTCCCTCGAATCCCCTAAGCCGTCTCACTCTTTGGTTGCAAATGATCGTGAATTGGTGGCGGTGAAACACGTTCATAATGGATGTCATGTTTGATTTGGGGATACTCTAGAATGTATCCAGTCATAGATGTAAGTTTTTTTTATGAATGAATGATGATAGTCTCACAAGAGAGGATGAGACTATCAAGAAGGAAGGCAAGAACTCAAGAATGGCAAGAAATTCGAAAAGGAAAAAGACTCGAGAGAGAAGAAAAAAGAATGGGATCAAGAGCCTTAAAAAGGATTGACAGTTGAGGTACGAAAAGGCGTAAAGGTGAAACGACACACTAACAAGTAATACTCGATTAATGAAATGACGCCCTGACAGCCATATTCGGGAAGATGAAAAACGACATGGTTTTAAGTCCCATCAAGTCATGCGGGATTTCGTGGGGTAACTAGAGAGGATATTATAACCGATTAATCCCAGATGGGCCTGAGTTGTTAGTCAAACCCATAGCCCACCTCACTACCTAAAGCCCAGCTCGATATTAGGAGGGTCTAGCCCATTGCCAATACCGATTGGATAACCATCCGAAAGTGGCATGGGATCAAAACAATTATTGTTTAAATTTAATATAAGATGAACCCTTCATTTTCAGGTTCGATTTTCAAATAGCATATGTGTCATTTATCACTTAATAATCAAAGACTCTATATAAGGGAAGAATCCGGGTATGTAAAGGGCATTTGATTCATTAGTATTAAAAAGTTTTTATTCGATCACTGACTTAAGTATCGGCGGTGTTCCCTTGAATCCCCTAAGCCGTCTAACTCTTTGGTTGCAAATAATCGTGAATTGGTGGCGGTGAAACACGTCCATAATGGATGTCATGTTTGATTTGGGGATACTCTAGAATGTATCCAGTCATAGATGTAAGTTTTTTTTATGAATGAATGATGATAGTTTCCCTTAAAAAATGGTAAAATTTGAATTGTAAAATTTAAAATTTAAAATTTATCTTTTAAATTAAATAATATCATGTAAATATTTTACTATATGTACTCTACACACCCAATATGAGAATAGAATTAATCCACTACTTTTGTATGCAGAATTTCATTCATATGAAATCTAGAATATCTTAGCTACTCAATTTACCTGTTTGTACTAATGAGAGATTTTTCTTAAATCTCAAACATTGTCTTCAAATTCAATGTAAAAATAATAATAATAATAATAAGGTCAATGTCATAACTTTCAAATTCAAATACCAGTCATCTTATTACATATATAAACACTATGGTCAGATCCAACGGGCTAAGAATTTGGAACACAAAGGTTTTCCTTTTTCTTTATATTCTTATCCATTATTTTGTTTGAAAAATAGATAGAATTTTATTATGCAAATTATCCATTATTAAAGTATATGAGAAGGGTTAATCTTTGGTTTAGATTTACATATAAATTATTTAAATAATAATAGCTTAAAATATAATATAACTAAAAATAATGAAATCTAAACGAAGAATAGCATCTCTAATTTGGAGATGGCGCTGGGTGGGGAGGGTGTGCATGGGGACACGAAGCGGACAGTGGGAGGTGTGAACTGTTTTTTATTGCTGTAGTGCGTCTCAGGTGTCGCTTTCACCCGTGGAATGTGGAATGTGATTATGTGGGGGCATCTTAGTGCTTTTTTCTTTGGGGGGGGGTGTGCTGTCAATGCATCCTAAAGACCGAATTTCCCACTCCTAATTTTTATCTTCTTTTCTTTAAAATATATGTACATCCGGGTCGGTTCTATCTGGAACGTGGGTACTCAGATGGAGGACAATGTACATTAATATAAATGAATTTTTTTTAAAGTATTTTTTTAAACATTTTTAATTATTCAAAAAATATTAATTAATTAATAATCACTTCTTTAATTATTAAAAATAAAAATAAATATATATAAATTACTATATTTAATAGTCATACAATCATTTTCTTTGCGACGAATTCGGATGGGATATTCATCCAAATTATACTCCAGATCTGCAATCCAATTTTTTTAATTTGGAAAACAATACGATGTACACGTTGTTTTAAATAGAGCAAGCGGCATCGTTTTGTGCATGGTTTAAGCTCCCGTTTCAGTCACTTGATCTCTCACTCCCGATTGTCTCTCTCTCTACAGCCTTTAAAACTTTTTGAGTCCGCCACCGACTATTGTCACAGAGAAAGTCACAGAGAATGACTGCCACCATTTACCGTGACACAGAGATTTCGATAAGGATATATTTTCGATTTCGTTCGGTATGGTCCTCTTTTTTACCACTCTCTAGAATCTCTGCACACATGGGCCATTCAATTTTAATTTTGTTATTCTACATGAATGTATGTAAACAGAGGAATGACACGAAAAAGTTCTCATGATTATGGCTCAAAACCAAACAATAATTCCATTGTTTTGATTTATTTTTAAAATAGCAATTCTGCTCCCATGAGCTCTCACATGTTCACCCTCTATTAACTTCAAATATGTACCTATCTAACCGAATGCTATTGGTTTAAATGTGACGCCCTCCACTGCTGTTTAGGATGTAATAAAGACTTAAGAGTATCGAGACATATAATATAATATTACATATTGTCGTTCATGACAATTAATATGTAATGCATCCTAGTATGAAACTAGTAGTATACAATAATTACAGTGAAAATATAATGACTTAAAAAAATTTATGACAGAATGAACTAAACATCCCAATAATATTAATAGCCATAAGTTTAAATTTAAGGATAACATTTTCTTAATACAAAATACTTAATTCAAGTTCCATAGTTAGATGAACTCTTTCATACGCTTTGAAGTATGATGAGTCAATACTTATGAGTATCAAAATTATAACTAGTCTTTGCTCAAGGTCTGGCTCCTTTTCAACCATCTGTATCCAGCAGTCCTCATGTTAATTCTCTACTGGTCCTGACGCAACTTCTATTATTCCAAGAGAATGATAGTGAGTCTACATGGGTGAGATTTACTTAAAATTTCAGTAAGTTAAACAACCAACTTGCACAGAGATAAGATATGCATAATTAATGATAAACATGAGATGCATGCGTGCAGGAAAATCAATATATGTTTCCTGTGACGCTCCTAAATTCCGCTTGGAATTTAACGGACATTTGAAGCGTCGAGACATGCAACACAAGGTTACCTGCCCCCGTTCATAACATATAAGATGCAATATTCCTAACATGCATATAGTATTATGCAATATTCGCAGCAAATAATTTTTTTTCTTTAGCAATACTATGCACCAAACTAAAATATCACAAATACTTAAAACATATTTTATACATAATGACATACTAAACAACTGAGATCACAACACTAGTCCAAAATAGTTGTGAACAAAAGAGTGCTGGAGATTGAACTCCACAAAATACAAGTAGTAATCTGAGGTAACTACATCTACGTCGCCTCGTTGCTTAGTCGACCGTTTTTAGTTGGTCAACTCCCGGTTTTCTTTCTGATCCTATAACAAGATCTACCATTCGGGAGGAATGGTAGTTGAGACTACCACAGTGAGATTTGATTACAAATCTCAGCAAGTTAACATGAAACTTTCACACAAGTTAATGATGCATGCATGACAGTAAAAGTATGAATGCATAATCAAATCAATAGAAAACATAACATATCCTGGCATAACATGACATGAAAATAAGCATAACGTAACTTGACATAACATAGCATGAGCTGACATAACTTGAACTGGAACTTAAACTTAACTTGACGTGACATGACATGTACATGAACTTAAAACATAACATGAACTTGAAACATAGTATGTGCGTGACCTTGAAACATAACATGGACTTGAACCATAACATGAAAGTGAACATGCATAATTTGAACATGAACATGAACTTGAACATAATATGAACCTGAGCATGACATAACATAAATGTGAACTTGGAACATAACATGAACGTGAACATAACATAACATGAACTTGAAACATATTCTTATCTCATGGGATTACCATGATTGCGTGAACGTAAACTTGAACATAACATAATGTGAAACATGATTTGAACGTGAAATGCATGAACTTGGAATTGTATTCAATA
Organism: Juglans regia; assembly: GCF_001411555.2. NCBI lineage: Eukaryota > Viridiplantae > Streptophyta > Magnoliopsida > Fagales > Juglandaceae > Juglans > Juglans regia. Next base: position 12,808,019 of record NC_049914.1, read on the forward strand.
GACTTAATCATTAAAGTGACCATATGAGTGCTACATAGGTCCCATTGAGCCGTGTGTCCCTGTCGATTACTGCATCACATCACAGGTTTCTATACCAGCTGTGAGTGCGTTAATACGTACTTCACAGTTGTTGTGGCCCCACGTATTCTACGTGTTATAATTGCTGTGTCTCACGTAGTGTATGCTCTACAGTTGTTGTGACCCTATGACTTATTTGTTTGTGCCACATTTGCTGTGGACACACTTAACATAAAGTGTGGCTCCATCGGCGTTAGTGCCTGGCGCACTCCGGTGACCAGCTAATTAGACCTCATTCACAACCTGTTGACTGTACTTCGTCAACCTAGGAAATTTCACACCTATTTAGACATTCCAGCGTGAACAAAAGAGTTTCACTAGGATATTACCCCATCCTAGCGCTTAGGGTCGTGATTGACATGAATAACTTAATTGGCAGACATGACATTTCGTAACGTGACGTAACATGAACATGACATAAACGTAACATAAAAGACAGAAATCTTGAGGTAGCGTAACGTGACATGAACGTAAGTTGACATACATGACATATTTTGAAACATAAATGTAACAGACAATATTTCATAACATGGCATACATGTAACATGCAACATTTCGTAATATAGCATATCATGTAACAGACAATATTTCTTAACATGACGTAACATGTGACAGTGAATATTACGTGACATGAAATACATATAATAGATGACATACTTAACTTAACATGACATACTTGCAATGTATAGTAATACATGACAGAATATCTTGTGTAACAGATGAATAATTCATGACAGAATAAATTCTGTATAACAGATAAATATGTAATGAATTGACATGACACATATGATAACATGCATACATACACTTTAGTTCCCTTACTTATTATTCATACACATTAAACTGATAGTAAGTTAAAAGCTAACTTACCTCGATCTTCGTGTTTCAAGACAAAAGTTAAGTGCGATCACAAAAAACTGAAAGTAGTGATTTCTAAAAAGTAGAACTCAATCACTAACAATTAGGAATATGGAAAAAATATGTCAACTTAAAGTAAAATTATCATTTTATCCTCTACATGTGGAAAAATGACAATTTTACCCCTAACTTAAGGATTTTGCATCTTAATTCCACAAATCACCAAAATCTACATACCTTATGTAGATTTTGTCCTATGTTCAAATATCAATTCAGAAAAATTTAAAACTAAACACAACCATCAAAACTCTATAGGGCCGAAACTTACAAGGCTATTTCCTTTGATTTTGTTGTAATTCTTTCAAATTTCAAAACTCATGATTAAACCAAAATTTTTCTTCTACTATACTCATAACATATTCCTAAGAATAATCATGTTTTGAAACATGAACAAAAGTCATCAAAATCACTAAAACCGTACTTGAACGTTTTGGTTTTTCTTCTAAGTTCAAAACAGAATTTTGTTTCTAACTTGTTTTGACCAACCTCTTGATCCATGACCTATAAAGATGTGATCTTTAAACCAAAACATCACATGGTTTAAAAAGATGTTCTAAAACATATCCAAGCATCAAAATCAAGATCACATGGTTAAACATCAACCAAAACATAAATTTAGCCAAGAACATCATCACTTTGGCCTAACTGAATATCTTCTTGCATAAAATTTCATATCTTCGAAATTAACATCAAATATATTCAAAATAACATTCTAACATGTATATAAGAGGCTTAGGATCTTCCAATAAAAATATCAAAACCATTGGAATAAGATTAAACCATAAAATATTTAAACTTTCTCACAACATAAACTGTTTTTCCTCTTCCAGTTTGTAAGTTTCTAGATCTAAGAAAATATTTCACCAAAACTTTTAATCATGCAACAAATCCTCAACCAATAATCATATACACATGTTAACAGTACTCCATAAAAATTTCGGACCAAGATCTAATCGTTAACTTGGTCAAAAACTCCAAAAAAGAACACACTCTCTAGTTTATTGCTTAGAATGACCTTTTTGGGTTATAAACAACTTTTTACCAACCAAATGATCTCCAAATGGAACAAATAAGATATCCACATAAACTAGAATCCAAAAGAAACAACTTTTATGAAGAAAAATTGGCGAGAAAACACTTAAAAAAGCTTTGAAACAGGCGTTTAAAAGAGGTCAGAAAAACTGCCCTAGAGTGTCTTTTGTGTTCTATGAAGGAAAAGTGTAAATGAGGGTTGCTTTTCATGGGAAGTGGATTGGAAAGCCTCTTACACAAGTTATGGAAAGTGATAGGACTGAATGAAAGGTCGAGTGTTGGCCTTTTCTTCTCATAAAAATCAGTCCAAGATCTTTTCTCAAGGTAGAGTGTAAGAGAGAAAGAGTGAGGTGGCCCTTTAGCTTTGTATTTCAAGAACCTTCTAGGCCCTTCTTTGTAAAGATCTGGCCAGCTAAGTGGAGGTACAAAACTTAGCCATGAAGCAATGCTCATGGTGACTAATTTCGTGGGCCTTAATGGTCCTAAACTGAATGAGCTTAAATTTTGGGATTTAAAGAGGGTTTGAGTTGCTATCAAGCCCAAATCCAATATCACTTGACCCAATCAATTTTTCATGGTTAACAAGGTTGGATAATGATGTTCTAACACAAATTTGAAGGATTAATAGCATGTGGAAGTGATTTAATCAAGTGATTAAACACAATGCTAGAAATCGGATTAGAAAATGTTTAGAGGCCAACTTTAGGGTTTTGGGAAAACCGTTAGGCTTCTGATTTCAACAATACTTTTGGGCTTTCAATTGGATTCCCACCATTTAGGGTTTCAGTAGGATTGAAGCCCTCTTTGATCTGGCACAATTTGGTTGAGCAGATGAAACAAAGTTTTGCTTAAGTGGCATGATTTCACACCTTGATTCCTTCAAATCCATCAAACGCTTCTCATGGTGCCAAGTGTCTAATATTATTCACTATGTGTGGCTAAGATCTTGCCAAGTATCTAAATAAAATTTCTCTAATCTAATTTGGACATTTCACACTGTGATTTTGAAACACTGGTGCACTTACCGAGGTTACTATTCACTCCGAAAAAGTGAATCATAAACTTAACACTAAAAATTTCTAAATATTCATATTAACTTACAGTGAAAATATTTTACGAAATTCAATCTCGAAGTGCCCCTAAAACTAATTTCACAATTTTCCAACAGACGTTTCGTCCGGAATTATGAAAATAGGATTTTGTGCCATAAAATCTTAAATAATCCACTAAGTCTAATGGCGTAGACCATAACGCATTCTGACACTTCTAACCACCTCAAATAAATAAAACTCATATTTCTAGCACTATAGTGAGTAATAACACTGACTATGTTGACAGACTAAAACCTATGCGATTGGTCGATTCGTAAAAACTTATGAGGTTTTCACGAGATTTCTAAACTCAATAGAAATTCCACTAATGAATTTCTAGCGGGCTGTTACATCTCCCATCTAGGTTACTCAATATTTCTCAGAAAAACTTTAATGCACATTTCTTTCTGAGGACATTTTTCACTTTCTTGTTTAAAAAAATGCTATTTCGAAAGAAAACATTTTATACCTTATTGCTTTTAAAAAACATAACATTTCATCGTTATTAAAGCCATCATTAACATACGTATGGCAACAACACGGTTCCCCATATGCGACGTGAGTATCTATCGGTGACCATATCACAACTCATGTTGACACTACGTCTTTGTCTGTAGACATCGTTATTAACGCATTGGTATCATAACATAGCATCATTATAATATTTCATCATAACGTATGCACCCACTAGCATTAGGTGTTATATATAACTTCACTCTGATATTTTTTAAAAAGAATCTATTCAAAAAAATCCGTTAGCAGTTCTTTGTCAACCCAGGGGTTACTATTCAATTTTTACTCACTCCAGAATGGACAAAGGAGTTTCACTAGGATAATTCCCTTTCCTAGCCTTTGGGGTCGTGACAAAATTTATTTTCATGTTATGCTTGAAAAATGTATTTCATAACATGTGCATATGTAGCAACTTTCATGTGAAAATGACATTAATATATGCAATATGCTAAAATGGTGAGAATTTCACATGTCATGCAAACAAGTAATCAAATGCTCAATGATGTATCATATGATGTTTCATGCTCAAAATGACATTTATAATATGAATGTGGTGTTTATACAATAATCATAAATAAATTATATAAGAGTAAGTTAAAAGCTAACCTGCAAACTATCCGAAGTTAGAGAATCGAAGCGGTTGAAATCAAAGTTATGCTAAGTTAGGATTTGAATCTCTAAGGAAGATGTTTATAATTAAAAGGTTCAAAAATTTAGTATTTACAAAACTGTTCCTATACTTAGCACAATTTCGACTAAAGCCATAAATTCTCACTATTTGCATTTGCCCCAAAACTCACCAAACTTCACAAACCCCATATTCCATAATTCCTATATTCCAAAATCATCTATGCCCTTAGAATTGTAAGAATCAAAGTGCAACTATGCCGATTATACTCGACCGAAGGCATGCATTTTATTAAGGCCTAGATGTGATTTCAACTATTCAACCTCTATAGATGCATGTGTACTCGAATTCATCAAGTGCCAATAGTAATTATAACCTTAGGAACAAATTAAAAACTTAGGCTCAGATCATACAAGTTTATCCCAACACTTAAATATGGCTTTAAGACCTTAATCTTTACTGATCCATCTATTAAGCATGTATGATGTTTCTAGCTTTCCTTACCCAAAGATGTTTCAAAACTTAGTTAAGTCATGCATTTTAATTCTTATCCCAATCACAATGCTTTTTTAAATGCACATTATTCAAGCCTAGGTAAATTAATCAAAACTTCCTTAAGTTAAGTATAAACTAATCAAAACCAATGCATGCTAGATGATCAACACAAGATAAAATTAAAGCCTATTATGACATGCTTCTAACTTCAAAATTAAACCTTCAAAATTTATCCTAAGAAATTTATAAATCATATAAAATTATTCTAATACATGCCATAGCTAAAAATTCAACCCAAACTAATTTATGAAATTAATACTTCCCCATTAACCCCGTTTTGAACTTAGAATGCTAAACCTTCATTAAACTCAATCAAAACCTCATTCCCATGCCATAAATTAAAGCCTAACATGTCATTCTAACACTTAACAAAAGATAGGGCAAGATTACTTACAGAAATTGTGGCCCTTAAAGCTCCTAAAACAACTTCACTCAAGAACACTCAAGAACTCTTAAGAACTTCACTTGGTTTCACTCTATTGCTCACTAAGGGGGAGAAATGCTCTTAAGACTCAAGAGAATGCTTGGAGGAGAGGTGTGAAAAAATGAGGAAGTGAATGAGGTATTTATAGGCTTTAAGAGAGGAGGGGGACATTGGCCTTAGATGAAGATGATGTTTTGGATTGGTAGAGGTGAGAGGTGGAGTGCTTGAGTGCAAAATGTCAAGGGTGACATCACTTTGTTCAGTTCAATAGTGGTCTAAAGTGTCATAATTCATCATGGAAGAGAGCTAGAAGATGTCCATAAGTGCATGGATTATTTGATTCAGATTTTTGAAACAAAAATCCACAAGATAAACAAGTCATAGCCAACAGTTTTGGGTTTCCTTCATGAAAACCTCTAAACCTAGACATACGGGGGGAAGGCCCCGCGAAAGACATCCTACGTAGAGTCAAACGCACCATTTTGGACTAAATAAAATGGTATGTTTAGTTGAAGCTAAAATTGTGTAAATCCCTCAATGAAACGGTGCGTTTCACATTTTCACTAAAATTGGTTTCTCTCCCTCTGCTCTGCTCTGCTCTCTCTCTCTCTCTCTCTCTCCCCTACCCTCTCTCTGTGCAACTCTCGTTCTTAACCCGCGATAGACCCTTTCTCTTATATGCTGGAGGATTTTGCTCAAAGTTCGACGTCATCCTAGGTAACTCACTACTCCAATCTCAGATTACTTCTTTATTTTCGAATATTTTTCCCTTCGTTTCATTTGATTCTTCGATGGCTATGTACGTATTCTTGTCTGCATCTATAGTTGCTTGAAAATGGTGGTAGATTGGTTGTGATGCGCTAGAATTTTTTCTCGCTATTCCTCATTGTTATATGAATTCCAATGTGTAAGTATCAACAACCAGTTCAAAACAGAGGTTTTGTATTTGAGTTTGCTTCATAATGACAACCAGAAAATCTGAACTAATGTTCTCCATTCGCAATGTCGTCTCCTGCTGAGTAATACTTTCTTCTCCTTCCCTTTTATCTTCCCAAATTCTTAATTTTTCTTGTTTTATGATCATATGAATTTTATTGGTTCCTGAATTAGGCCTTTGATATTGCACAATTTGAATATGCATGTAGTTTGGTAATCTTTAAAACTCAAATTATTTGCATTTAATTTGTAATCTTCCAATTTATGAGTTCAAATTGGAAGAGTAGAGGGATGGTAACCGAAGTAAACAGGTTGAGTGCATTTACTTTGTAATCTTCCAACTTATGAATTCCACTTTCTCGATATTGACAAGAAGTAACTGGGAAAAGTAAAATGATAGGGAGATTAGTGAAAAGGCTCTACAATCGATAAATCAAATCCTCTTGATTTGGAAAAAAAAAGTCGAATGACGCAAATTAGTCGAAAACCTCAAAAAATTTGCATTTATTGAAGCAAAATCACAATCTCTCAAGTTTATATGTTTTTTGCAGAAGTATTGCACTTGGTTAGGCTGAGCACAATTTAATTCACAAACCTTTTGCCTTTAAGTTGGTCTTTGCATAGCGTACATGTTCTCAAACATACGGGCAACAAATAGCTTCAAGTGATTGCCTAATATGCCAGTATTCTTTTTCTTCCATTTGGCACTAGTTCCATTACAAAAAGGTTTCATTTATTTGTCAAGTTTATTTGTTCCATGGGCACTTATAAAATTAAATGAAAACTCTTCCTTTAGTTAACTAGTTAACCGATTTTCTCCCCCTCAAATTTCAAAAGTGCATTTCGGTTTTCACTTAACCTGTAGTGTGGGGAGGCTAATGTCCACTAGTTATGGTTGGTGAAAGGTCAATTCCCTTTGTTTCTAAAGATTTCCCCCATGAAAGGTTGGTTGGAAAGAACTTGTCATTTTGCACATTTGAAATTTGATAGCAAATTGCTAGTGAAAGGGTGAAGAGCCTGTAACTGTTGTATGATTTATTGTTGATCACATTCATTTCAGATATTATAAATCTCTTCCACCCATAACCAAGGCTCGTGGGACACTTTGTTTGTTGGCTACTACAGTCTATCAAATTCGACTAGTTGATACTCGAGATATTGTACCAGTCTATAAATCGACATTTCACATGTTTTCAGGTATGTCTTTCATATCTGTGGACTTCATACTTTAATATCAACATATTTTGTTGATAGAATCTGCTCTTCGTTTGTAAACTCTACCTTCTAATTTTGATAAGAATTTATCTAATCCATTAGGTTGATAATAAATTTTGTGGACAATTTATCTATCCAAAGTTTTGCTGTGGAAAGTAAATTAGCACATGGTGAAAAGTAAATTAACACACTTACATATTAATGTTTTATTCAAAATTCCGATATCAAACTTCACATGTCACTATCTCTGTTGGAGGTGAGTAACGACCCAATGTGCAGTTGTGGAAAACAATATGTACTTAGAATATCAAATACTCCAAGAAATCCAGAGCGAGCATTCTTTAGATATCCACTGTACAACAAAGAGGTAGACACAATTAATAGTAATTTTGTATTTTTGTTTATATATTAATGTTTTATTCAAAGTTTTGATATCAAACATACTTAATTATTTATGTATAATCAGGAGTTACCATACTGCAAATATTTCAAGTGGGCAGATAGTAGTGAATATAAAGAGCAATCTCTTGTAAAGAGAGAAGCAAAAGTATTAAAAAAAGAGAAAGAACTTTAAAAGAGAGCAGAAGAGATTGGGAAGAGAGAGTTGGCACTCCACAAGGAAATATTCCCGTGCTCCATGAAATGCCTCCATGACACCCAAAACAGGCTTTGTTGTACTTGATATGATAAAAAAAACTAGAGTTACATGTTTGCATAACATTTTGGACAAATTAATTCATGAGTAAATTAAAGAAGTACATAAAAAAATATCCCAAACCACCCACCATACAAATTTCAACAAACCAGCATCAACACGCAAATTCCAACAAATCGCCCCCAACACAAATTCCAACAAACTACCTCCAACACATAACATACTCCAACAAACCACTAGCAACACATAACATACTCCAATAATGGATCTCGAAGTCTTGCTACAAGAAGTTATCTGGCTGCGTTCCATTTGCCGTCTTCGGCTGTGTTCCATCCATTCCTAGTTATGTTGTGAATGTAATAGCAGACAAAGTAAGACCCACATAAAAAGCTTACAAATACAATAAATGAATGAAAGTGGTAATTTTACACTATCTTGTGTCTCTATCACTGGGGTTTGTACACCTTCTGGTGTCCCCATCAATTCTTGTTGTATACTTTCTTGATCCACCATTATGGGACTTTGTACATTTTCTTGTGTCCTCATTTTCGATGGGCCGAGTTAGTTTACAATACTTTCCAATAGTTCGGTGTCTAATCCATGCCTCTAAAAACATAAAAAATAATTAAAGTTCACAAATAAGTGGAAATATAATATATTATCAAATACTCAAAGATGAACATAAGGCTGAGGAGGACCAAAACACCAATTTTCTCATGCTAAAGCTTCACAAAGAAAGAAGAAGAATAACATTGTGAAAATTATGGATGATGAAGGCTGTTGGCGGGAAGGAGAGCAATGTGACAACCTTATTATTAACCACTTTTCTTCTTTGTTTACTTCTACAGGAACTCAAAATGAAACTATTATTCTGGATAACGTTGAAAGGAAACTTTCTGATGCCATGAATGAAGATCTCATTAAGGAATTCAATGCTGAAGAAGTGGTACAAGCTTTGAAGGAAATGCATCATTCGAAGGCACCAGGGCTTGATGGTATGCCACCTTTGTTCTTCCAACAGTTTTGGCCTGAAATTGGTAAATCTATCACATTTGCCATTTTACTTGCTATAAATTCTGGTGTTTTTCCTCAAGTTGTGAATCATACATTTATTACTATGGTCCCTAAGAAGAAGCATCTTGTGAAAGTCAATAACTTTAGACCCAGTAGTCTTTGTAATGTGATTTATAAGCTAATATCTAAGGTTATTGCAAAGATAATCAAGAAAGTGTTACCTGCTATGGTATTAGAAACACAAGCTGCTTTTGTGACGTCCCGTTTCCGGAAGTCCGGAGAGTTAGCTCCTATTACTCAAGAAAATATTCAATAATCAATAATAAATAAACAGAAATTCCACAAAATACTTAACTTATTTGTTCGATCCAAAAATCCCCATTCCTCCATAAAAATACTAAACAAAAACCTCAATAAAATAAAATAACATCTCCACAAAGACTCAAATTATTCATAACTTGACGTACCAAAATAACCGCTAGAGATAAAACTACTAAATATGATTCTCCAAAATACTTGTACCATTAGCACTCATTCATTTATGATCATCAGACTTTTCCAGTACTTCTTACTCTTATTTTTCAGCTGAACCATAAAAATATCTAAAAAATGTTATGGAGATAAGGGGTGAGTTATCAATAACTCAGAAAGCAGAGAACATATACTAGCATTTTCACAGAATTCAGAATGCAGAAACAAAATATTTCAGTTTCAATATGCAAATTTCAAAAATACATATTATCAAAAAATCAGAGAGACATTGCAAGCATTTCATATTCAAAAACCAACTTTTCATATTCAAAGACTCATTTGGCACAACATGACAAAACATCTTCATTTTATCATATCATATCAGAGCATCATATCAGAATAGATGCCATGTTGTTTAACCCCTATAGTAGGGTTGTTCATTCTGTGGAAAGCTAAGCATAACATAAATCACCATGTAATTAAAGCGATTGCACTAAGAGTAGAGACCACTATTATATCTCGTGACATGGCCAAATGTCACTATTGTATCCTGTGACAGGGCCAGAGGTCACTATTGTATCATGTGACAGGGCCAAAGGTCACTATTGTATCCCGCGATAGGGCCACATGTCACTATTATATCCCGTGACAGGGCCACATATCAAAGCAAAATAGAATCAGAATCACCATACCAAAATCAGAATCAGAGTCAGAACAGAATCAGAAAGTCATGCCAAAGATTTTTCAGATGCCGCATCATATCAAAATAGAGTACTGAAATTCAGATCATTTCACATTTTCAAAACGGATTCAGAATATCTTCACGTCACATGAAAAATTTATCAGATTTTCATATTCACTCATTTTTTCTCAATTTAATAACATAATGTCAAAAATAAGCTCATGTCTACACCAGTAAGGCTAGAAAAAAATACCTTATTCCTATACATAATCTCATGAGTAATGTAGAATAAGTAACTAGGTCATTTCAAATTTCTTTTCATAACAAAATATGAATATTTTTCAAAAATCAACCTCAGTCTATTTTATTTTTATGCAAAGTCTAATATAGGAACCTCGCTTATCTGGACTTCTTAACTTTTTAGAATTTTCTTAAAAAAATGTCGAGTCAACTATAAATTGTCACCTATAAAATAATCACGTAATTTCGTAAATTTTCAGTCAATCACAAATTTAAACCATTTAAGCCTAAGCTTCTAAAATATCTATTTTAATTCTTCAATACCTAAAAATTCCCATAACCTTAAAATATCCCTTAATTCTAAAATATCCTCATTTTCTAAATTTCCTCGATATCAATCAACACTTAAGATAAGTGCTAGTAAAAATTTTGTTAAATAAAAAAATAGCTTTAATCATATTTAAAATGTTAAAAATAAAATTACACACTTACCATAAAAATAATTTGCTACCAATAGTACAATTTAAAAATCCTATTTACTTTCTGTCCAATTTCATATACTTTCCACAAAGATCACGTAAAAACAGATTTAATATAAACATAATTTCAAACTGAAACAATCCAATAATAAGGGCAAAAATTGTAATTTCATATAAAAATAATATGTATAACTAAATTTACGTAGTCTTTGTAACACCTAGTTATAAGAAAAATGTTTTCATGTGTTACGTAGTGCAACAGTTGACGGGCAGGGGCGTGGGATACTCACCAAGAAAGAAGGAGCTGCGTGTGGTGTGGCAAAGAAGGATGCTGTCCTGGTGGCGTCATACTGTGAGAGAGAGAGAGAGAGAGAGATTGAGACGAAAGGGCCACGACATGTGGAAGAGACATGTTACCGAGAGGGAGGGTGGTGGCTTGAGGTGACGAAAGTGCAGCAAGGTGGTGCAGGGTGTAACAAGACCAGGTTGTGGCTGTTTCCATCAAGAACAATGGCTGAATGAGTGCTTGGGAAAGAGGGTCTGGTTATGGAAGTACTCAGTTTCTTGGTGCAAAAACAGAGCATTTTCGACTTCTTTTGGTGGTTTATCTACAGGTCGTGTTGCTTTCGTGGAGGCTTGCAATGGTTGGTTTTGCTTCAAGGTGGCGAGGCTACTGGATGAAATGAAAGCTGTGGGTTGCGGGGAGGCCGAGAGAGTGCAATTTCGTGGGTCCGGTTGCTTAGGGAGATGGAGGCTAGGCAGTTTCCATTCATCCGAGAGCACACAGGCGAGGGTTTTTGTGATGGTGAGGTCGTGCAACTAGGCTGCAGGCAAGGTCTAATGCCATGGGTATGGAGTTGCAGAAACAACGACGATGACTGCATGGAGGTTATGGAGGGTGGCGGCTTGTGGTGGATGATGGTTTGATGATAGAGCTGCTTCTGTGCATGGGTGGAGACTGTTGTGGGACGTTTGTGGTAGCTATAAGCTTGGTAAACTATCACCTGCAGGTACATATGTATATATTTATAGGCGATGGAAAAACCCTAGAGAAATGAGGGAGACGTGCGTTGCATGGAGTGGATAAATACATTAGAATGTGTAAGCTTATGACCAACGTAAAGAGACGTGTAAAGGTGGGGAGTTTTTTAAAAACAAACTGCGATTGGGTCTCTGGTTTAATAAAAATGGGCATGGGCCATACGGTGATCGGGTAGAGTCCATTTCAAAAATTTAACTACAATGACAAGTCCATTAGAAAAAAATCTGATAACACTTAAAAACCAATTTGGGCCCATAAAATAGTATTTGAAAAATTTCAACTGGGCTTTTCATATACTTAACTCAAAAATATAAAAATAGGCTTGGCCCTAGGCCTGGGTGTTACAGCTTTCTTACCTGGAAGATTGATCAGTGATAATTTCTTAGCTGCTTATGAAGTTCTTTACTACCTGAGAAGGAAAAAGAGGGAAAATAAAGGTTTTATGTCCCTAAAGTGTAATATGAGTAAAGCTTATGATAAGGTAGAATGAAATTTTCTTGAAGCTGTTATGAGAAAACTAAGATTCCATGACAAGTTGGTCTAGCTTGTAATGAGGTGTGTGCGAAGTGCTTCTTTTTCAGTTCTTATTAATGGATCCCCAACAGGTCATATAGTTCCCTCAAGAGGGTTGAGACAAGGAGATCTTATCTCTCCTTATTTATTCCTCTTGTGCACTGAGGGTTTAATTGGCTTGCTGAGAAGTACTATTGTGTCTAATTCAATTTCTAGTATCTAAATCTGTCATGGGGCCCCAAGACTTAGTCATCTTCTCTATGCAGATGATAATCTAATATTTTGAGCAGCTAATGTTGAGACCAATCTCAGATTATTAGAGTTGTTGAAGCAATATGAAAAGGCATCATGTTAGCCTATTAACCAAGACAAAACTATCATGGTTTTTAGTAATAATGTTGATGGAGCTAAGAAAAAGGCCATTATGGATTTGTGGGGTATGTCTCAAGTACTGTAGTATGAGAAGTACTTAGGATTACCACCAATGGTTGGTAAGTAAAAACCAAGTGCCTTTGTTGAGATAAAGCACAAAGTTTGGTTGAAATTGCAAGGTTGAAAGGGCAATATGTTTTCTCAAGGTGGAAGGGAGGTGCTACTTAAGGCAGTGGCTCTAGCTATTCCCTCATATGCAATGAGTTATTTTAAACTTCCTAAAAAGCTATGTTTAGAAATTGAGGGTATGATGGCAAACTTTTGGTGGGAGTAGAAGAATGAGGAAAGGAAGGTTGATTGGGTTAGTTGGCCGAAGATGTGTTAGTCCAAATTTGTTGGAGGGTTAGGTTTCAAGGAGTTGGGGACTTTTAATATGGCTATATTGGCTAAGCAGAGTTGGAGGCTTATTGCAAAATAAAGAGAGCCTATTTCACAAGGTTTATAGTGCTAGATACTTCCCTAGTGGCAACTTGTTTGATGCCTGTCTTGGTGGTAATCCCTCTTATGCTTGGAGAGGGATTTGGGAGGCAAAGAACCTTCTTATCAAAGGTGGAAGGTGGAGTGTTGGAAATGGGAGGTCTATACATATCGTGAGGGATGTTTGGATACCTGGCTTTAGAGCTTTGAGCAAGGAGTTGTGTATTGGCAGTTTTCAGCAGGGGTGAACTTTACTGGTTTGGATGGACAAGTTGCATCTTCAATAGATTGTAGCACTAACTGGTGGAACCTTTCTAAGTTTAGATCTCTCATCAATCCAAAGGTAGCTGAGGTTGTGTTGAGATTGCATCCTAGTTCCTCAGGTGAATTAGATAAATGGATTTAGGAGCATGATAAGAATGGTATATTCAATGCCAAAAATGCATACAGGTTTTTCAAGTCTCTTGTTGTTTCTGATATGGGGGAGCCTTCAAATGGGGCCTTTACAAAGAAATTTTTGAATGTTATTTGGAAGTTGAAAGTTTCTCAAAAAGTAAAAATTTTTGCTTGGAGAGCTTGCAAGGAAGGACTTCCTACAATGACAAAGCTCATGAGCAGGAAAATAAATGTGGACGGGTTTTGCTGCTTCTGTCAACACCTTGTGGAAGATTTGGCTCATGCTTTAATTTTTTGTCCATCTATTTATGAAGTTTGGTTGAGGCAGTTTCCTGTTCTTTATCAGATGGATTACTTCAGGTTCTTTATGACTACTGCTATGGAAGTATACTCGACAGGATCTCTAGAGGATTTGACAAATTTTATCCTTATGGCATGGGGCTTCTGGTATAGGAGGAACAAAATGATTCATGATCATATTTGTCTACCACCTCAACAAGTAATTGGTTTTGGTCTTTCTAAGAAGGGTAAATCTGTTACTGGTTTGCAGCAACATATTCATACTAAGAAGTTGGATTATAGGTGGTCTCCTCCACCGATAGATTGGTTTAAATTAAATGTTGATGGGGCACTTTTTTTTTTTTTATAATAATAAAATAGGTGTTGGGGCCATTCTTAGAAATTCCTATGGAGATGTCACTTTGGCTCTAAGCAAAGTAGAGGATGAATCCCTTGATCCAGAAAATGTCGAGGCAATGGCATTGCCGAGTATTGGCATCCACAATCTTATCATAGAAAGTGATTGTCTATATATGGTTGATGAGGTTAACAGCGGAAAAGAATCAAATGTAGCTGTGAGGACAGTTGTTTCTGAGATAAGAACATTGATGGAAGGATTTTTGCAATGCAGGTTACAACTTGCCAATAGATTGTCAAATGCATCTATACATTGACTTGCAAGGCATGCATGGTCTATTTCTGATATGCAAGTTTGATGGCATAGTGTTCCTATTTTCATTGAGAATGTTGTTTATGTTGATAAAAACTTTTGTAACCAGGTTTGAGGTGTTTTGCCTCATTTGCATTCCATACTCTCCAACAATCTGTTTTTTCCTTTATCTTTTTTCTTTTCCGCAGCCTTAATTTTTATTTTCTTCAATTGTTCCTCCATCGCCGACATCCTCCTCTTACACGGGATCTTCCCTTGCCTCTGACAACATGGAGACTTAGCACATTTTTAGAACTTCCTTCCGTGGCTGCATTTACAATACTTACTCCAATATTGGAATCTATGTCGTAGGGCTTCGAGGTGTGGAATACCTCATTCATCGCATGCAACTTCAATACCATATCCTCAGTATGCCCATCGCATGACACTGCATTTGTTATTACCTCATAACAAATTTCCAATAGACATTTATACCTAACAGTTTTGGGCTTTGATAAGTGTTATTTTTATGTGATTTTTATCACTCTTTTATTGATGAAAAGTATTATTTTCCTTTCAATACTATTGATTTTATTTTATTTCTATATATTTTTATTTATTTTCTTGGATTTGAATGATTGAGAAGATTTAGTGCAAAAGGAGAGAACATTTTGGTACAAAAGAAGAGACTACGGATTTAAACCGATGAGAGGTAGTGAGATCTGAAGAGAGCCGATGAGATTTGGGCGAGGAGCCTTGTTCCGTGGGCAGCAAAGAGATTCCTCTCGCCCAAAGGCGAGGAGACTCGCGACTAGAAGCGCGACCAAAAGCGCGATTAGGCGACTAGTCTAAACGACCAACTTAAAAGACCAACCAAAATGACATCGTGGGCAACAACTAGAAAAGGCGAGATGAGTCTTTCATCTCGGTCGAGAGTCTTTCTACTCATTAGGCGAGGAGAGGGTCGTGTGGTCTTTATGACCTCCACGCCCGTTCATTTGTGACCTCTACGCTAATTATATTCAGTGCACATGACATCTACTCGGTGGGATAATTCCTCCCGACCGGGATCAATCTGTTGCTGACCACCAAATTTGAGTTTCGAAATCAATCTATTGGCGACCAAATCCTCCCGAACTCAGCAACTCAAGCCGCATATCACTAAATCTTCCATTTTAGATAATCCTGTTATTCTTGATATAATTTCCTTTTATGTTAATATCTATTTTTAGAAATTTTTTTCTAGATTTTTAGGCTAGATTGTAGCCGCAATTATCTTGTTTCCATATTTGAATTTCGATATCTATTTAAACTCGACTTGTGGGATGAATATGGGGTTCGAGTTTTGAATCAGAGTTGAGAGTTTTTATATTTTAGAGTCTAAGTTTAGAGTTCCAGTTTTTATTCTTGAAGTGTTTTTTCGAGAAGGCAAAATTGGAGGGCAGATACGAGAGTCGAATGCTTCATCAATCGACTTCAACAAAGAACACTAGTTTTATTATTTTTCTTTTTAATATCATAATGAACTAATTCTATTTTTTAGAACTTTGGTGTAGCCTAACACTAAAAACAGTTTATATTCTAAGTTATTTTATTTTCAATATTTCATTGATTGAGTGTTTATTTATTGTTCTAACTAACTATTGTTTGATCTATTGAATCACAATGAGACCAAGCGGTGATTTGTGATTAAAGCTCTAGGGTTAAACATCATTAGTTGAGTGAAAGCAGAGATACTTTAGTGCGACTAGTGTGATTTTCTAGAAAAATTCAAAAAACTTAATGAGTCTCCAATTAGTTAAATTCACATAGAGATATGAAGTTATTAGTTGGAGATATTTTTGGTATTATTTGAGAGAAAATATTGAATAGTTAAGGGATTTTTATTATTAACTTGTGATAATTGAGATTCTATAATAAGGAAGAATAAACTGTGTGAGATTTGCAAAGGCATTAATTTAGTCATTAATTTTTAAAATCTTAATTAACTGTGTGAGATGTATTCTAGAAAATCTTAATTTTAAAATCTTGATTAAAATTAATGAGTAAATTTTTAAAATCTCATACAGTTTATTCTTCCTTGTTTAATTTAGATAAACCATCATTTAAATTTCAGTTTTTCAAATAGTAATTAATTTAGTCAATTTCAATACTTAATAGCATAATTATTTCCTGTGAGTTCGATAACCGTTTTCTTTAAAACACTTTATTACTTGTTACGATCATATGCACTTGCAGATTATATTTTTATGCAAACAAGTTTTGTTATTGATAATTGTGCAGGAAATCATTCAAGTGTAGATTGCCAAGTGGGGAATCCTTTTGCCCAACCGAATTATGAACAAGCCTAGCACGTGTTCACTTTTTAAAGTCAAAATAATCCCTATTCAAACACGTTCAATCCCAAATGAAGAAATGACCCTAATTTTTCATGGAACAATAACCAAGTGCTAGCTAGACAACATCAACAGTTTTCATAGCAAGAGAAGAAGCCGATAGTTGAAGATATGATCATGTAGTACATGCAAAAAGACTAATATGGTGAACCAAAACAACTCAGCTTCAATCCAAAATCTTGAGGCACAAATTGGTTAGCTCTTAAAGATGCTTACCGAGAGGACAACAAGGACTTTACCGAGCAATACTGTGACCAATCCAATGGAACATGTCAAAGCCATAACGTTGAGAAGTAGGCAGACATATGACCAGTCACAGTAGGTAAATACCGAGTAAGATGAAGAAGCTGCTAAAAATGTGGAGTCTGAGAAGAAGAAAATCAAGTACGAGGTGAAAGAAACTGATTGGGAGGCGACCGACTAGCAAGCTGTGAAGATTAAAGAGAATAAAGGGGTTGCAAAACCCAAGAAATCCAGTGAGTTTATTTATGAAACTTATTCTCCTTTAATTTATGATCCACCAATTCTTTTTCCACAGAGATTAAGAAAAAATAAGATTGATAAATGAGTTCTCTCTACAGTTGGCGGCTAAGGAAAGCAATGCAATTGTACAAAAGAAGCTGTCGCATAAGGAACTAGGTCTTGGAGAAGTAAAGACGACCATCATCTTTCTAGAGTTGGCGGACAAATCCATTAAATACCCGAGAAGACTCATTGAGGACGTACTGGTGAAAGTTGATAAGTTCATCTTCCCGACAGACTTCATTGTACTCGATATGGAGGAGGACGATGAGATTCCTTTGATACTGGCCTACCTTTCCTGGCGACGAGGAGAACTTTAATTGATACCCAGAAAGGGAAAGTTATTTTGATGGTTGGCGAGGAGCAGGTCACTTGTCACTTATTTAAATTGATGGAATTCCCTTCCGAGGTACATTCTTGTGCTCAAATAAGCGACCAAGATGTGGTCATGGCAACGAGACTTATGGAGCTGAATTCCCAAAGCTACCACGTTAGGAACCACCCAATCTTGAACTTAAATTGCTTCCATCAAATTTAAGGAACAAGGAGGCCGGGGAGATCTCCAAAGAGTACACGGTTGCACCTTCAATGAAAATATTCAATTGGAAGACCAGAAAAAAAAAAGAAAAGAAAATCAGGAGAGCATCTTTTACCTCCTCTCATTCTTTGATTTAATTTTTCTTCCTGCTTTCCATTGAGAATAATGTGATATTTAAGTTTAGGGGGAAATGATTTATTTTATTTAAAATAATAATAATAATAATAATAATAATAATAATAATAATAATAATGATGATGATGATGATGAAAACAATATGGTTTGATGAATAAAAAGACTATGATAAGAATATGATTGAAATCGATTATAATTTGTAGGAAAAATTCTCATTGTTTAAGTCTAGTTGTTAATTCTTTACGTGATCTTACTTAATTTGATATTTTTTATGTTCAATGAATGCTTCTTATGATCATTAATTATTTTGAGTGCCTAGATAAATTTTATGTGAATTTATATGGTCTCAACTTACTCAAAAACTTGTTTGATTACACTCGAGGCAAAATTCTAAATGGAATATTACTGGGGAAATGATCAAGGCATTCTTTAGACCGATTGAGCCTTTCAAACTTACTGTTTATTATCTTTATCTCTAGTCATCCCTTTTTGCTTTATTGAAATATATTTTGGCCTTATATTTTTCTTTCTTGTAAACCTCATATTCTCTACCCTATTTGAGCTTAAATACTAATTTCTTTACTTTTCAAGAGAATTAGGTTCACACAAAGTCACAAACTCACAAAAGTATGAAAGACAAGAGAGGTAGAAGGTCTACAAGTAAAGTAAGTATAGCAATATTATCAAAATCATAAGTTTGGGAGTGTGAAAAGTCAACTCGTCTACTGTGTGACCAACAAAAAAAGGACGACGAGAGTCGTCCACAATCCACAAAAGGCAGTCGAAAAGGTATGGATTATTTCAAAAAAATAATAATAATAAAAAAAATAAAAAGGAAGAAGAAGAAGAAGAAAAATCCGATTTGCCGAATAGAGGGGTAAAGAGAGAGATACTTGAAAGTACTGTATGTTGAGAGATTTACAATGATTGAAAATAGATGGTTGTATTAAAAGTGAAAATGCTCTATTTATTCTGTTGATGTTCAAACTTAAGCTCTATTGTTTTGTTTGAATCCTACATTTTCTTTGTAGCCCTCACCCTAGCCTTACATTACAAGCTCAATAAAGACTTATTGATCCTTGGTGATAGTTTATGTTTTATATTAGTCTCCCAATCTAACCGCCTTGAGCCCTGTTACCAAGTCTTCGTGCCTTCAGGTCGCTCCTTCTGGTCGCGAGTCTCCTCTCCTTTGGGAGAGAGGAATCTCTTTGTTGCCTACGGGACAAGGCTTCTCACCCAAATCTCATCGGCTCTTTTCAGATCTCGCTGCCTTTCATCGGTCTGGATCCGTAGTCTCTTCTTTTGTACCAAAATGCTTTCATTTTGCAGTAAATCTTCTCATTCCTTCAAATCCAAGAAAATAAATAAAAATATATAGAAATAAAATAAAATCAATAGTATTGAAAAGAAAATGACACTTTTCATCAATAAAAAAATGATAAAAATCATATAGAAATAACACTTATCAAGCCTTTGATAAGCAATGTCATAACTACTTTAAATAATAGTATACTTTTATTTTATCTCCTTTGTCCACGGGTTCAATATGTACTTTTCCGACAACCCACAGACTTTTCTAGCTGAAATGATGGCAATAATATCTCAACATATTATCCCTCGCATCTTAAACAACCTGCAAACACATTTAGCCTCACACTTGGCCTCATTAAATTAAACAGTATTAGTAAACTCCTTGATGAAATATTCAGCCTTAACTTCATCATTGACCGAGTAAGTTGCGATTACTCCATCCATTTTCTCGAAATAACAATGACAATATGTCATTCTCATTATCTCTTGTTGAACCTCCCTAAATTTTGCATTTGTGTACATCTCTTGAAACTTCTTCTCAAGAACCAAGTGTGATATGCCAAGTGTACACCCCCATCAGTAGGCTCCACATGAAGTGACCCGAAACTGCCAGTCTCTTTGGTATCAACAGTATTACCCAAAGAGGCAATAGACTGCTATCGAGTCTAATGTGGCCTCACTAATTTCTTCAACATAGTTATTTTGATGCACTTTATTTTCCTGTAAATTAGGAGAAAAAATGTATTATATGACAATATATATTTTGGATAATGTAAAAGACATATCATGTGGAAAATCCAACACATCACCTTGTGCCACATGGATATGAGTTGGCATTAGTCGGAGGAACAAATGCTGGTAAAGTTGAACAAGAGCTAGTAGCGATATTAGAACTGGCAGCTACACTAGAGCTGACACTGGTTGCGGAACTAGATATGAGAGCGAAAGTAGACATGGCAACAGGATATCCATTGTAGCAAAAGTAAAGTTCCATAGGTGTCTGTAGTTTAAAAAAAAAATAAATATAAATAATTAGACTAAATATTCAAGTTTAAAAAATTAAAGCACACTAACTACAATAAATACTCTAAGAAATCATCACTTGGTTGCTCCATAGATATATGTTGGCAGTTGGAGGAGGTCCCATCATTGCTATGACGGAACTATACAAGTAGCAGAACTACTCAAGGCAACAGTACTTGACACGGTAGTGGAACTACTCAAGAGCAGTACTTGACATGGCAGCGGAAGTAGAGTTCCATGGGTGTTGCTTCAGTTTTTTAGAAAAAATTTAAATATAACTAATTAAACCAAATATTCAAGTTCAGAAAATTAAAGCACACTAACTACAATAAATACTTTAAAAAATATCACCTGATAGCTCCATGAATATGGGTAGACAGTTGGAGGAGGTCGCATCATTGGTATGGCGAAACTATACAAGATAGCGGAATTACTCTGGTAGTAGTACTTGACGTGGCAGCGGAAGTAGAGCTCCATGGGTGTTGCTGCAGTTTTTCAAAAAAAATTTAAAAATAAATAATTAGACCAAATATTCAAGTTTATAAAATTAAAGCTTATGAACTACTTACCATCCAACAATCACCTAGTTGCTCCATGGATATGGGTTGGCACTTGGGGAAGACACAAAAGGTAGTAACCACGCATGAGACTTTGGATCATAATAACTTGGCATGTAGCTTAAAAAGTCTGGATAAAGTGGTATTGATATGTCCTAACATATAGCAACATGATATTAATGAACCAAAATGGGCAATGACTACACAGAAAATAAATGCACGCCAACTGTTGAAAGATGTGTATAATACCTAGGTTGATGGATTAGTGATTGGAGGTGTTATGCAAGATGTGTCTTCTCTCTCTTTTCCATCTACACAAGTCCAAATAGAACTATCTCAACAATGAAAGCAAGTGGGTGGTTGTCAAGAATGAAAGCAAGATGCATGCACACACGAGTAAAGAGGCATGCATGAATTTTAGAATAAAGAATTGCTCAATGTAATTAACTGCATGCATCAAGCCTACCGATTTGTTTTGTATCAAGCCTACCAAAGCAACATCTGTACTTGAAAAAAACTAACTAATGATTGGGTGGAACCCATTAACAAGTTCAGTTTCTCAAATTAACTACAATTTGTTAGAGTGCGTTCAGTTTCTTAAATTAATTTCCTCAAACCAAATGAGATCCATTTTTAAAAGTCGGTATTTCTTTATGAATCACCTAAAACGTTGTTTATATTATTGAGAAGATCATATCGTATTCCATATGTTTCCAGAGGCAAATCTAAGGCAAGATTGATTCCAACAACCGGAATCCGACACACTAAGAAAATTATTGGGATTAGAAATTAAAGTTTGAGGTTTAGCAAGAATTTCAATGTCATGTATTCAAGCTCCATGCTCAAAGAAAAATTGGTAGCCAAAAGTGGAAGCCTTGGATGTGGTCTTTAGAGTGGGTTATTATATGTACCTTATGTCTAGATTTGTAGGACCTATCCATGGACTCAAAGGCCTATTAGGTTGGGTCCTAATCTTTGGGTCTTTCCTCAATTTGGCCAAAGTCTTGAATCTTACAAAGTTAGGCCCAATGACCTTATGCTTACTAAGTTGGGCCTAATATCTTGGGTCTAATAAGTTAGGCCCATAATCTTATGTCCAATAAGTGAGGCCTAAAATCTTATGTTTTCCAAGTTGGGTCTAAGAGCTTAATTCTTACTAAGTTAGACCCAATGACTTTATGTCCTTTACATTGAATCTAATTTCTAGTGTCCTCCAAGAAAGGTTTAAAACTTTATATCTCCCAAGTTGGGCCTAAGGTTTTTTAATATATTATCCTTAGCCCATCACATCCTTAGTGCATTAGGGCTTTAAAGACTTATGTTCATCAAGTAGGGGCTAAAGTCTTATTGCCTCTCCTAAACCTTTATATCCAAAAAGTTTAGACCCTTAGTAAACCACTCTTTGAGCCTTGTCCAAGTCCATCAAATATTTAACCCAAATTACTTAACCTATTAATGTGACAACCTTCAAATATGCCATGTGTCATTCCCTTATAGGCCTCTTAATTTTTTATTCTTACAATTAATAAAATACTAAAAATTCTCTAGAATAATATTATTAAACCAATCAAGCTCCAGAAATTTCCTTTTCCTTAAAATCTATTGCACTAGAATCTTCTAAAAATTATACTAAACCCAAAGTATACGATCCTCTTGCCAACTCAAATATCCAAAATTAACTAGGATTAAGGCTACTAAGGAGCTTTTTAGGCGGGGTGTTACATTAAATGACAGATATTATTTAGAAAAAGATGGGTCTCCTTAGATGAAATGAAAATTGGATTCATATAACAAGATAGAGGTTTCCTATTCCTTAGTCGACTAGATATGTGGTCATGAAATAGGGATTAAGCAAAACAAAATTGACTAGGTGCTAAGGTCGTGGAAAGACCTCTTTCTTCTATATTTTGGACCTTAGTTCCGTGAAACAATAACTACTGTTGAAACACGAAAGAATTGAAATTTTAGATCAAACATTATATATGGATGATATGAACTGCCTAAAGAAGAATTCTTGAGTAGTAAGCAACTAGAGATATTACTCACAACATTAAAAGGTCTCCATTAATGAAAGATGTAAATCTGTTGGAAAAAAAATAACTCATGTTGAATGAAATGGTTGTTGCTATTTGTTACAATAATGAATCATTGGTTTAACTGAATAATTAAATAAAATAGATAGACAAGATACCCCGAACATCTGCTTGGGATTTGACGAAAATTGAAGCGTCAAGACATGCAATATAAGGTTATATACCCCCGTTCGTGACAGATTATATGCAATGCACCTAGTATGCTTATAGAAATATGGAATAATCACAGCAGAATTTTTTTGTTCAATCAACAGTTGCACCAGAATAGACTAAATCCCAAAATACCTTTCATAATATTAATACATAAATAGGTTCATCATCCATTCAAACATGACCTTAAATCAAAAGAAACATCGTCCTGAAGTATGAACTCCTTAATTACAGATGACTATATAGTTTCTTAACTACAAATTGAGCTGCTCACAAAGCTCGACTATCAAAAGTAAAGTGACATTCAAAAACTAGAAAATAGTCTTCATTAGGTCTCTTCATTATCACCCGGAACAACTTCTACCATTTCATGTGGGAATGATAGTTGGGACTACCAAGATGAGATTTTCACAAATCTCAACAAGTTATGCATCTAATCTACCATCAGTTTACAAAGCATGCATGATAATAAACATGGCATGTATGCATGATTGACATGACCTTGCTTTTATAAGAAAAATAACATCATTGACATAAGAGTTTCATGCTTTATAACATGCTTGCATTCATAAAAAGATTTTGTTCATTATTATTCATGTTCTTACATAGGGTGGATGCTTTACAGTTCCCCATACCGTGTGCTCCTGTTGGTTACCACATCATATCACAAGTCCATCCACCACTTGTGAATACGTCATCAAAGTCTTACCTAATGGTAGTTTGAATGAACCATTACCATGAGTCTTAGTGGCACACACCAATGTTAGGTGCCTTTGACTTCGCTCTAAGAATCTTTTGACCTCATTTGAAGTTCGTTGATGGTTCTTTGTCAACTTAGGAGATTTCATTCCATTTTATTCACTTCATAGTAGATAGTGGAGTTCCATTAGGATAATCCCCCATCCTAGCATTGAGTTCATGACAAAAACTTACTTTATTGCGTAATTCAAAATTTGTGATAGACTTGTATGCTTCATGATAGATGTTTATGCTATGTGATAGATATTCATGCTTATGACAAATGACATCAAGGTATAACATAAACGTTTCAGATATTGGCAAGAATTTATATAAAACATAGATCACTTGACATGGTATTTATTATTTAGCATACTAGTATATACCAAGAGTAAGTTAGGAGCTAACTTACAAAGTCCTTGCATTTGACGTGGGTTGAAATGAGAAATATACTAAGGTTAGGAAATATTATCAAAGAAAATTTCAGAATCTAACACTCTTAGGGCACTATTTGCAAAATTGTCCCTTAATTCTTTAGAATTTGCAAATAAGCCAATAAACCTTTAATAATTGCAATTTAGCCCCAAACATCACAAACCTCATGTATTTCTATCCTAAATCCATTTTGGAACTTATAACTTAATGAATCATGCAACTCATATAAGAAATCCACTATCCGAAACACCTAAAACCCCAAGTTTCACTAAGTGTGATTTTTGGCCTAATTGCATACCAATGGAGACTTAACTGGATTTAGCACTTAATTACATTCTAAACCCGAGCCTAGTAACATGTTAAGTCACTATATTCATATCCTTCATGATTATATTTTCATCGTATGAATTAATCAACACAGCACAACACCAAATATCACAACCCGAACTTAGCATGGTGTTCTTAGCTTTTCTTTTACAAATTAATACTAAGAATTTCAATGAATCACACATTCTAACTTCTATCATGCTAAATACTCATTTCTAGATGGTATTACATAACTCTAAAGAACTTGTTCCTTATATCAAAGAGAGAGAATACAAATCATGCCACAAACCCTAAAATCGAATCATGCATATCCTTTATTCTTGAATAATTTGACTAAATCTTTATGTAGCATGCTAATTTTCTTGAAACAACTCACCCATGATCATCATAGTCAAGCTTTAGCTAGGTTTTAGTACCATTTTAACCATGTCATAACCAAACAAATAGGCAAGAACCTCAAAGCTTGCACATAAATCATGCATCCATAAGTACTCATCACAAGCTAAACTAAAATTCAAGTTTCATAGTTTAAAACAAAACTTAACACATAGATCCAACTCCCATTAGATCCAACTCACACTAGTATTTTGGCTTTACCAACCCTAATCTTCAAAGGATTTAGAGGATCTATTCATCGAACCAAAACTTTAGAGCTTAAAAGAGTCGAATCTTCAAAGAAAACTCACACTAGTATTTCAGCTTTACCAACCCTAATTGGTTCATGCAACTTGAGTGAAGGTACTTGTGTTACAAACTCAAATCAAAATTTGATATATCATACATGTCACCATGTCACTAACTCCATAAACAATCAAAATCATCAATTAAAGCCTAAGACTATATGGCACTTCAAGTCAAAATTCCAAAACAACAACCAACATGCTAACTGACTTTAACATATCTCAACATCACCAAGAATCAACCATTTAACGGAAGGAAAGATATTCTAACACCCAATCTAGCATGTTCCTAACTTTAGAAACATAAATAGAAGAGAAAAGGATAGGGAAAGAGGACTTACAAAGGCTAGCACTTGGACAAGGATTGGCTCTCCTCTACACACGCTCTAACTCACTCTGTTTTCTCTCTATTGTGCAAAGTGTAATGTGTTAGATTGTGTGCAAGTGAGGGAGGGTTATGGTGGACATGTAGGACATGTGGGACAAAAGGAAATCAAAAGGAGGGCTGCTTGTTTTGGTAGGGCAGGGCATAGGTGGATGAAAGGTGGCTTGTGGAGTTGGATGAGTGACTTGGTGGGTGGAACTTGAAGTGACCGAATGGATGAGGGAAGGGGGCGGTTTTGCTTGAGTGTGGGGGTAGTTTCGGTGGCTAAAAAAGCCACCTATGTAACCCTAGTCCCCAAGGGTTCGGAAAGTTAACTCATGTTACATAATAATCAACTCCAACACTGCTAATATACTTCCAAAAGCTCTAAATCAAATGTAAACACTTCAAATTTAATTAATCACACAAACTCATATATCAAATCCTCAATACAGTAACCCAAAAATATCAACTTCTCTACATGTCACTTAAACTCACATTTCAACAATCTAATTATAGACTCAAAATTCCCAATATTATAAAGAAATTTTGATTCAAACTAATTTTTCCAATATAATCAATTCTTCAAAATACTAAATCATCAGAACACAATGAAATTTCTTAATAAAAAAAATCGCCAATACTCATCGAAAACTTTCTATTCTTAATCCACTATTCTTAAGTCATCTCACCCAATACTTCATAGTCTTGATCCTCAGCTAAAATATCCAAAATCATCTGAAAATATTGTGAAGATAAAGGGGGTGAGTTATCAACCACTCAGTAAGCATAGAACATATACTAGTATGTAAACATGAACATTTATCAAAATTCAGAATGCTGAACAAAATATTTTCTTTCAGAATGCAGTTAGAATACTTGTTTTCTGAATGCAAAATTGAAACATGTTACCAAAAATATAATAGCGAAACTCTTAGAAAACATTCTTATTCAAAATTCCCTTTGGCATAATATAACTGAACATCCTCATCTTATCATATCATATCAGAACAGAGATCAAGTTTAACCCTGTGATAAGGTTGTACATTCTGCGGCAAGCCAAGCAAAACAAAAATTATTGCAAATATCAAAGCGATTGCACTTAGAACAGAAGTCACTATTATATTCTGTGGCAGGGCCAAATGTCACTTTTATATCCCATGACAGGGCCAGATGTTACTATTATATCTCGTGACAGGGCCAGAGGTTACTATTATATCCTGTAATAGGGCCAGAGGTCACTATTATCTCTTGTGATAGGGTTAGAGGTCGCTATTATCTCTCGTGATAGGGCCAAAGGTCGCTATTAGCTCCCGTGATAGGGTCAGAGATCACTATTATATCCCGTGACAGGGTCAGAGGTTATTATTATATCCCGTGACAGGGCTAGAGGTCACTATTATATCCCGTGACTAGGCCAGAGATCACTATTATATCCCGTGACAGGGCTAGAGGTCATTATTATATCCCGTGATAGGGCCAGAGGTCACTATTACCTCACGTGATAGGGCCCACATATCAGAACAAAAATAGAATCAAAATCACATCAGAGTCAGAGTCAGAGTCAGAACAGAACCAAAACGTCATACCAAAGGTTTTTCAGATGCCACATAATTCCAAAAGAGAGTACTGAACAAATTCAGATAATTTCACATTTTTCAAAATAGATTCAGAATATCTTCACGTTACATGCAGAAATTATCAATTTTCATATTCGCTCATATTTTTCTTAGTTCAATAGCAGAATGCAAAAAATAAGCTCATGCCTATATCAGTCATGCCAGAAAATACTTTATTATTATTCAGAATCTTATGAGCAATGCATAACAAATAACTGAGGTCGTTTCACATTTCTTTTCATAGCACAACATGCACATTTTGAAAATTTACCTCAGTTCATTTTATTTTGTACAAAGTCTAGCATAAGAACCCTGCTTACTTGACTCTTGTGGAGATTTACTAGAGTCTTGACCTTGAGCTCTATCAATGTCATGACCTAAACAGAAAATTATTTTCTAATGTGTTAATAATCCATATAAATATGAATTCAATAAAACTAACTAAATTTTGCAATTCTATTTAGCCCACACATGATATCATTTTGCTTCAATTTCAATACATGGTATAAGCATACTCACACAACCTCCAAAACATCAACCCAACATGCCATGCCTAATCAATCAGCTCACTTTCATAACTAGTTACAACATTGACAGCCCACTATCGTCGCAAC
This sequence comes from Juglans regia, assembly GCF_001411555.2. Classification (NCBI taxonomy): domain Eukaryota; kingdom Viridiplantae; phylum Streptophyta; class Magnoliopsida; order Fagales; family Juglandaceae; genus Juglans; species Juglans regia. The sequence goes on from NC_049914.1 coordinate 12,836,180, forward strand.
CCAACACGACCCTCCTTAACACAAGTTCAACAATCAACAATAACTCGAATTATAACACTTAACAATTACAATACTGCCACACCATAAAGTCTAAATAATCATATTTATCCACCCAAACGACCATTTATCAGTTCCAATAATAACTTAAACATCCACTATAACCAACGTCAAACTCAAAACACCAATATTTAAACCCAAAACAGCTAACCGAATTGCAAAAGATTTGTTAGTGTAAAAATATATTTAAATCTTAAGAAATTCTTTGAAAAATTAGTTACAGTATTAAAATATAATTTTCAAAAGATCAAGGAGGTGCTAGAAGTGGCGGCACAACAATGCAACAGTGCAAGAATTGACAAGGGCCTTGGGTCTCAAAAACTCAACTTTTGATTAGGGACAAACGAAGACTTGGGATGGTTAGGGAATGACTTAGGGGTGTTGGTGAAGCTACTGGTGGTGGTGGTTGGTCATGGGTGGTGGCAAGAACGGTGGTTGGAGGCTAAAACACCCAAATTAGAAATGGGGATGGAGAGGCTTCAAGGGTGGCAGATCGGAGCTGAGGAAGGGTGGGTTAGGTAGCTAAAGGGTCGACGGTGGTGTGGTGAAAAGATGATGGCCAACGGTGGCACGACGGTTATGCATGAGCTCAAGGGTGCCACGAAGCTGCTTGCGAGGGCTGACGGCGGTGAGGGAGGAGCTGAAAATGGATGGGTGAGGTTGCCGGCCGAAAGGGAAGAAAATGGGAGGGGTGGTGTCACTCAAGGACGGCGCATGGCAGTGCTATGGGTTGACGAAAAAATGAACGGAGAAGAGAGGAGGGGGTGTCACGCAAAAGGAGAGAAACATAGGAAAAGAAGGAGAAAAAGAAAAGAGAAGAAGGAAAAGAAAAAGAGGAAAAAGGAAAAAGAGAAAAAAAATGAAGGAAAGAAATTAGGTCCAATCCTCACAACTTGGGTCACAAAATTGATTTAACGAAAAAAATTTCAAAACAGTAAGTTGAATAAAATAATTTAAATGCAGAGACTAGTTAAAATAAAATAATTAAAATAATCATTCAATTAAAATATACTAAAATATGAGGTATCACATCCTACTTTGGCAGGGTATGGACGGTGCAAGTGGTACAAGAGGGTGTGTCTAGGTTGCTTGAAAATGAGACCAATTCATGAGTGAAGGAAGGGTTGAACCGATGGAATGGGATTTTGGGGTTTGAATTTCAGACCAAAGGTGAGGGCTGGATAGGAGGGTAGATGGATGAAAAGGATAGGGTATGTGCTTCAAAAAGGTGTAAAACATTTGTAAGAAAGGCATGGTCTTGCCTTATTTTACGCTCATCCTCCTTACACGTATACTAAGCTTGACATTTGTAAATGAGGTCCAAATGGAGGGTGATATGGTGTCATGTGTCAATGAGGTTCTCTAGTATTTTTTTGGCTGACTTGGGTGTCCTACATGACATGGTGACAATTGATTAATGATGTGGCGCGCTAGATGCCACGTGGTATGCTCTGATTGGCCTATTTGGCATATGAAAATCACAAAAACTTTTATTGCACCATAAAATTTTAAAAATTTTCACGAATCCAACGGTGCAATCTATTTTGTCTAATTATGATCTTAGGTGCCTAAAAAAATCCAAATGGCATTGCATTCCCTCAGCGGATCATAATTTGACTATGTTTCCAAATCGAAAACCTAGCTAGTTTCTAATCTATGGATTTCTCCTAAGTTTTCATGGTATGTCCAATGTATAAATAAAAGAAATTCTTTCTATAGAATTCCTTTTGGTGCATTACAATATACCTTTCTCTTCGTCTCTAAACATGCTTATCTTTTCTACTTGTAATGATTTTATAGAAATTAATGAGTAAGAAAAGCAAGGATAGCATTTTAGGAACTTTTAATGTATTCAATATCAAAACAAAAAATGCCTATAATTGCTTGCCATCGGGTAAAAATATGTTTTAAAACGATATTCTCAATATTTTTTTTAATACATATTTAGCACTTTTGCAATCAATACATAATAGAAATCAAATGTGATGAAATAAAAAAGAATCAATAACAATCTAGAAACTACCTATAAAAAAATAAAATAAAATAACAATCTAGAAACTAGAAAGCCCTCTTTGATACCATGTTGTAAAAGTCAGAACACAAACAAGATGGAAAAATGGGTTGTTCGAACTTGTGTGTACTACTTACTGTTCCACTGTATATTATACTAAGATTACAATGATTATGCCCTCTAACATAAACAACATGTCAACTCTAGATTAACTTGACTAAACTCGTTCAATTCGATTTATTTATTGAGCACAAAATCATAAATAATTATCAAATGATTGGACTCGTATAATGGTCATTTCAACTTGTATAATTATGTATAAACTCAAATAATTTCATATATTAGTATTATTTTTAAATTTATAATGAGAATATATTAAGCATTTAAAAGGATAAGAATAAGAAATAGGAATACCATGTGTTGATTAAATTCTTATGAATATAATTGATAGGAGAAATGCTACAATGAACCTTTACTTCACATACTTTCACTTAACTAACATGTTATTTATCATTTTGCTCTTTCATTTAAACACATATTTAAACATTTAGATAAAAGAATAAAAATGATAAATCACATATTGGTTAGGTATAAATATGTGACGTAAGGCTTCCATATAGAATTTCTTAATTGATATATGTATATAAAAAATCTTTTAAAATGTTTAAAAATTGGATTTTTTTTTAATTTTTATTTTTTTTGTAAATAAGTCATACGATATACTAAAACTAATCTATTTTGTTAGAATTAAGTAACCCATGTACAAACTCAAACTTGCTTGAAAGATGACGAGCTACTCAAGAATATAAAATAAATTCAATGAAAACATGGAGCTCAACTCCAATTCGAATTAAAAGTAAATGTACAAATCTTGACAACTTACTGTTCATTCAAACTCGAATCGTTTACATCCTTACACATAACAACACATTCACTGTAGTGCACAAGGTATTAGTTAAAAGTAAGCTTTATTTTCCTACCGAAGATGCCCGGTCCGTAAGTTGAAATGAACATTTCAACAAGAAGACGAAATTGCGTCATTATAAAGAGGATGAATAGAACACCAGCCCAAAAAATGATTTGAACAGCAATCCATTGTTGATGGCGTAGCGTGATTAAAAGTGCAGCGGAAAAGGTAAACATCATGGTTGCAATAGAAAACAAGAGGGTGGAAAGGCCTATTATCATTTTTGTAGGTAAAGACGTGAGGAAATCGTCTTCTGCATACCTGGATGTGAGAATTCCCAAAAACATTAAGACTGAAGTTGAAGAGGAAAAGAGGGACAAGGCATCGGAAATTATAAAGACCATGAGAGAGCCTTTCGGTAAAAATATTGGCAAGCCAGTATCTTGCTTGTTTCCACCTGGAATATTAAAGGATGCAGCAAACATCATGGTAACAATGAGAGCACCGACAACTGTACAAGATCTTGCTGTGTCCTTTATCCATTGCTCTCCCGATTTCAGCATAGCCTCGTGGGTTTTTGTAAACAATTCTCGGGGAGTTAAACCATCTTCGTTTGTTGCTTCTCTAACCTTGGGATGGACAATAGCCTCCACCTCCTGAATTTTTTAAACAAAATCTTCGAATAAGAGGTTACCAAATATTAATAACCAGAAGAATTAACTGTTAACTCTAAAATTTAAATTTAGCATCAATTGTTTTAGATTATTCTTATTCAGTACTCTAATTCACAAAACAACAACACCATCGATTGAATAATAAAGTGTTGGATCTATACTTCAATCATGTACATTACATGAGAAAATAAAAGGGATTCTGGAGATCCTCATCAAGCCTACTTTGCATTATAGTTGCAATACCCAGTTTGCATATAGGAAGATTTTTTTTTTTTTATAAGTAGATTGCATATAGCCTATAGGAAGATTGTGAACAATTTCCACATTACTTGGGAGAGCTAACATTCTTTATGACAAATTCCACATTAGAAGGGGCTCTAAATATAACATTGGCTAGTCCTATTGGAATATATATAAGTCAAGATTTGGCATAAACCTTCCTTGTGTCATTACAAATGGTATAAAGTCAATCCAATTAGGCCTCATGATAGAATCAACTGACGAGGATGTCGAGAATTTAAAGGAAAAGATTGTAATACCCTAGATTGTATATAAATAATAATTCTAAGAGGTAGTAATTATATTGACTAATTCTTTCTGTGTAGGGGCCAAGATATGGCTTGGGCCTTCCGAGTCATTATAATAGTGTGAAGTTGACTCCAGTACGTACCATTCATCTGCACTATGCCCCAAATGGACCAATTAAATGTTGTACCAAATATTCCATATTCCAAGCATGTATACTGAAAAAGGAAATGCAGGAGTTCATCTGGGACAAAACATTCTATACACAAATCCTTGAGATCCTCATCAAGGCCTAGCAAGTTTACAGGCTCTGATATGTGATATATTTTGCCTGCTCTATGCTCCAAATGAATACATCACAGTTACAATTAGAGCAAGTTGAGTTAGCATCTCACTCATGTAGGATTTAATACCATTGTATCGCCTTCATAATCTACTTACCTAATCTGTACATAATACATATTTTCACAATCTGAGGTAATATATAAAGTCAATGGTTAAATCCTTACATTTTTTTGTCCAAATAAAACAAATATAAATCTTACTCTCTTAAGCCTAACCCAAACAACCCACACAAACATATACAATAAGAATGAACTCCTAGAAATAAAGCCATGAACTAAACCACATGAACTCCTACAAGTAAGTCTGTGTTTCCCATTGTGCTATACCAGACTTTGGATTAGCTCCCTATGTTTTTCTTTTTGAGAAAGAACACCCTGTGGTTTCAGTTATTTCTAAATAGGTCCCTCCGTCAAATTTTCCATCTATTGACATTAATGTGAAAAACATGACCCAATCATAAACTGCCACGTCCATAATATTTTAAAAAACATATAAAACTAATTTTTATAATAAAAACAGTTTTTATTTTTAAAAATTGAAAACCGGTGATGGACACCTCCCCAGGCTGGGGCGCCACCACGGCGGCCACAGGGTGGCTCGATCATGGCCACCCACGTGGTGACTAGAAACTGGCACCACAAAGGTCGGCCAGTTCTGGCCATTCTGGTGGTGGCCAGAACATGGACACAGCAGGTGGCTGTCCTTCCAGTTTTTTCTTAATATTTTAATTTTTAAGTTTCTAATAATAAAAGCAGTTTTTTATTATAAAAACTAATTTTTTTTAAAAGACAAATTTTATCTTTTTTTAAAAGATTATGGTGGACACGTGGCAATTTGTGATTGGCTCATGCGTTTCTCATTAATGTTGATGTACGGTAAAGTTGACGGATGGACATATTTCTAAATAATTGAAACTACAAGGTGTTATTTTTCAAAAAATAAAGCACGAGGAGCTAATCTAAAGTCCGATATAGCGTAAGGGGTGTGTAACCAAATTTACCTAAACAGAATTAAAGTGGGTTCAGAAAACCGAGTTTGAACCTTTTTTTTTTTTTATTTCTCTTGAGACCAGAAAACCTTGTTAATTATGTTAAGGTCTTTTATTTAATAGGAGAACCCTAATTTAATTTACACTTTTGAATAGATGGCCTAGAATTTCTAATTAGGTAAAGCATTCCCGGTTTTCTTTTCTCTCATTTATGAAGAAAGGACAAGAGAGGACAATCTTATAGTAATTTTAGAAGAGAAAATATAATCATAAGTCGGTGTATATAGTACAACTAGTAAAGTCCACATGACATACTTTGATTTAGAAAAAAAATTTTAAAATTTAAATTTTATTAATTAAATTTTACAATTTAACTAATGTGAATGAGAATACTCTACGTATCTTTTTGAGAATAAAATAACTCAGAAACATATGAGTCCAAAGTGTTGTTTTCCTAACCACAGATTGATAAATATCACTTTTTTGAAAACTCCCATCCTCATTTTCTCTACCTACTTTTGCTGTTTTTCTTTCACTATTATTAAAGCTCTGGAAATGTTATCTCGCACCTATAAGTAAAAGTCTGTCAGAGAGAGAAAAAGTGAGAGCGGACCTTAAACCATTGTAGTTCTTTTTGCATTTGCAAAGCTGCACCTGGGATGCGATTAAGCATAGTAGACTCTGCTAACATGCCAGCCATATGTAACATGCCATTACTGTTGACATCTAAAGAACATGTCAGGGCATTCTTCAAATGAAGCTCGAATAATTGGTTCAAGATTTTGGCTTGACGATGTAGCACTGCAAGGGAATAGATATTTCTCTTTCCCTCATCTCTGGTCCATACAAGATCCGGATTCTTCTCCAGCATCTGAAGAACAAACTCAATAATCCCACTCTTGATAGCACTGATAATGGCATCATAAACACGACTATCCATCCTTTGTTGATCATTTGCATTTGATATCTCTTCACACATTTGACAAAGAAGTTTATGGGATTGGACATGGATCAACTTCATTTCACATAACTTCTCGATTCCTTCATAAAAATTTGTTAAATGATGCCAGTTTTTAACACCATGAACGATAAGTAAAAGAGAAAACAAAAAGGAAAATAAAAAAAATAAAAAACCAAGATATGATAGCGGTTGAGTGGATGCAGTGTACCAAAGAAGTTGAGGACATTTGAAGGTAGATGGCGCAATAGAGTTCGCACTGCAAAGTAAAAACAAAATTTTAATTTCTTACTTGAAACACGTTAGAAAATTATTACCTCATGACGGAAACTAATAAAATATTTATAGTACACCATTCGAACTTATGCATATTCCACTGAAAAGGAAAAGAAGTTGTTCATATTCCCATTAAAATCTCCTTTTTTGGTAAGTCAAAGGAAATTTTATAGAATATGCTAAATCTAGAACACAGGCATCAATATTGTAGTCTTATTCTCTTAAATAAGAAGAGTACCAACATTTTAATGTAGTTCTCATCGAAACGTTTTGAAAATTGACCTTATTTTGTTAAGTGTCATTAATCTTCAAACATGACCATGGTGTCATTTTGTTATGGTCTTCAAGCAGTCCCTACCCATTTTGCTTGAAGCTTATAATATATATTATCCTTTTAGTTGACGTTCTTCATTACATGGTATGCCATTAGAAATGCAATGAGCAAAGGAGGCTAACAATCCCTTTAAATATTTGTTATTTGTAATTTGGTGTAACACCCAGACCCAAAATTTGTGCAGATGGACTGTGATTTATTTATTTATTTATTTGGAGGTCTATGCCGTTTATTTATTATTATTTTTATTATTATTTTTTTTCTCCCCGCTTGTTTTGTTTATTTTTTTTTCGTTTCCGTCTCTTTCCGTTTATATTATTCTTTTCGCACGGCTTATTTTGTTTTCCGTCGCACAGCATGCATACACACACGTTTTCGTTCACGGCATGCTTGCACACACACGTCCCTCATGCGCGTTCCGTATCCGTCGGGTTTTCGTCTAGGGTTTTCTTTTCATGATTCAATCGTCTATTTATATGCTTACGAAGAAAGCTCGCGCCGCTGCCTTCCCACGCGAAACCGTAAGCCAGACCACCGTGAACCACTCTCTCGGCCAAGCCTTCCCACGCTGTAACCGCACGACTGGCCCCTCACACGACGGAAAACACTAGCCTGAGGTAGGACCAACCACAGCAAGTCTCCACCGGCAGCCTCACGTCGCGCATCTGAACCCCGAAGGAAACCAGGACTGCTCTGTTTTTGGCACCAAGAAACAGAGTACTTCCTTGCCAGACCCTCCTTCCCAGGCACGCGTTCAGCCACTGTCCTCGACGGAAACAGCCATAACCTGGTCTTGCTAGCTACGCCCTGCACCACCTTGCTGCGCTGCCGCCGACTCAAACCACCACCCTCTCTCTCGGTAACACCTCCATGCACACACCTTGTACCATCTCTATTGCATGAATGTTGTCCCTCTCTCTCACCGTGTTTCTCTCTCTCTCAGTGCCTCACCACCGTGACCTTCTTCGCCGCGTCGCGCGCAGCTCCTCCCTTGGCGGTGAGTGCCTCGCGCCCTGTCCGTACGGTGTTGCACCGAGTCTACGTGTTTTCACAGTTGTAGTTTCCGTAACTTACATTGTTGCATGGTATTTAAAATTGAATTACGGTTTTACCCTTAGTTTTAGAGTGTGTTCAAGTTGTTATGTTTGGTCTGTTTTTATGTGGTTTTTACGGGTGGTACAAGAAAAGTTTGCATACAATAAATAGGATTTTCAAACTGTACTTTGATAGTAAATTATTTTAGTAATTATGAAATTTTATTTTAAACTTTTAAATTACGATTAAAGCTTTTTGTTTATTATTAATTAACGAAATTGTCACTTGTACGTACCTTAAATCGTTTAAGTATTTTAGCATGTTATTAAGTAAATGTTTATTTTAAGAGTAAACGGTGTTTTATTTTTAGATAATGGTGGTATTATAGGAATTTTTAGAATTCTAGGTTTTGAGGATTTAAATAGGTTCTTAGGTTCAAATACGAAATACGTGATTGATTGAGAATTTACGGGAATTACTTGATTATTTTATAGGTGACGATTAATTATTGTCCGACGTTTTGAGGAATTTCGAAAAAGCTAAGAAGTTCAGGTAAGCGGGGTTCCTATGCTAGACTTTGCATTAAATAAAATGAACTGAGGTCCTTTTTGGATAATGTGCATGTTCTGCTATGAAAAGAAATTTGAAAACAACCTCAGATATTTGTTCTGCATTACTCATGAGATTCTGTTTAAGAATAACGTATTTTCTGTCATGACTGGTGTAAACATGAGCTTATTTTTGATATTTTATTTCTGAACTTTGAAAATGAGAGCGAATATGAAATTTGTGCATAAATTATGTGGTGATATGATTTTGTTCTGTTCCGAAAAATTTTGTTCAGTACACTGTTTGGAAAAGACGTGGTTTCTGAAAACCTTTGGCATGACTCTCTGATTCTGAATTTGATTCTGTTTCTGTTCCGTTCAGTTACGGCCCTGCCACGGGTGATAATAGTGGCATACGGCCCAACCACGGGTTATAATAGTGGATACGGCCCAACCACGGGTTATAATAGTGGATACGGCCCAACCACGGGTAATAATAGTGGATACGGCCCTGCCACGGGTTATAGTAGTGGTCTCTGTTTTGAGTGCACACCTTGGTGACAGAGTGTTTTATGTTCTGCTTGGCTATCCGCAGATGCACAACCCTACCACGGGGGTTATACATGGCCTCTGTTCTGATATGATGTTTTGATGATGACGATGATCATTTATGCTATGCCAAAGAATATTTTGAATGAAATTACTTCTAAATCTTCGCTCTGATATTTTAATAACATGTTCTGCTTCCGCACTCTGAAAATGAAAATGTTTTGTTCTGCATTCTGATTTCTGTAAATGCTCATGTTTATACACTGGTATATGTTCTCTGCTTACTGAGTTGTTGATAACTCACCCCCCTTATCTCCATAATATTTCAGATGACATTGATGGTTCGGCTGAGGATCAGTATTAAAGTCTATGGAAAAGATTAGCATTGATTTATTGTTGGGTATCTCATGATATTAGTGTTGGTGTTAGAGGTTATTTATCTTTCTTAAGTTTACTTCAATGGATTTAGACGGTTTATGGAGACTATGTTAATGTTTTATTATTCCTAGTTGTTATTTGAGACATGAAGAAGAGTTGATTTTATTTGGGTTGTTGGATTGAATATTGGATAAATGAGTTTATTTAATTTATTTAATTGAAGTATTTACGTTCGATTTGAGGTTTGGTAAAATGGATATATTCTTGAATTTGGAAGTACTCTAGCCTTGTTAGAGTTGTTTATCAGGTGTTATGAGTTAACTCTCCGGACCCTCGGGGTCGGGGCGTTACATTTGGAGTTATTGTCACCACTTGTGTGGACTGTGGAGAGCACAAACCTCCACTTGGTTAGGAGGCGCTAACAATCACTTTAAATATTGGTTTATTGTAGCTATTGTACAATTGACTAACAATAATCCGCTTGATAACTTTTCATATCGATCCATATTTTATCGAACTCTCCTCCGTAAATGTCCCTTCTAATGTTTAATATTATAGTAGTAGATTAAAGGCTCGTTTGGATAGTGAGATGAGATAAAATGGTTTTAGATGAGTTGAATAAAATATTATTAGAATATTATTTTTTAATATTAGTATTGTTTTGTGATTTGAAAAAGTTGAATTGTTTATTATATTTTGTATGAGAATTTGAAAAAATTATAATGATGAGATGAAATGAAATTAGTTGAGAGTGATTTAATACAACACATCTGATAAGATAGTGATTAATAGTGATATGCATGTAAATGTAAGAAATGAGAGTTGATTTGGCTCACCCATAACTTTATTTTTTTCATTTGTTGTCATGTTAGATTGTTGAACTAAACTAAACTAAACTCATCTCAAATCAATCATTGATGAAACTCATTACTTTTCATATTCCCATGAAAAAGTTATACTCATCTCAACCTACTTCATATATTTTAACCTAAAAAGTTATACTCATCTTAACTTAGAAAAGTCAAACCCATCTCAATGTGACCCACAAAATATTACTATTTACAACTCAACTCAATTCATCTCAACATCGAAACGTAGCTTTATGTCTAGATTTGGGGTTTTTATTTTTTGGGTTTATTTGGTTGGTTTTTGAGATACGTGGGAATTTTTTGTTTCAATTTGGGTGATTTTTAAAAAATTCCAAGGAAGCTGAGCGATATCTCACTGTACACTTCCGCAAAATAGTCTTTTTGTTCCATCGATGATGGTGCAACGTTAATGATTGTTGTAGCACAGATGGGGTTCACAAGAGAGCTTGTGATTGAATTAAAGATATTTGTGCATGTTAAGGAAGGAGGTCTGCCACGTATCACGGAGAGAGCATGGAAGAGTGAGCATGCGTCAATGGACAACTTTGTGGTCCATAATCCTTCTTTTTTTCTTCTTTCCTTTTTCACATTTCCTTAATTTACTTAGGCTTGTACAATTAGCATATTTGATAGAGTATAGTTTCAATATAGGGATAGAATCATTCGGGAATTACTTTCTTTCGATGTATAGCATTCTTGTAAAGTTCATATATAATATACATATCACTCAAGGCCATTTGATTAGGCCATTCACATAATATTCTGACATGGTATCAAGAGCCGTCTGCTAATCATTTTTTCCCTTGAAATATTTTTTCCTTCTAGGTTTTGGAGGTGCCTCTAATGTGTTTTGGTCAAGTCTGTGTTGTCCTATGGTGCACCCGATGATTTCTTCTTCTCAGTTTTTGTGGTTCTGTTCTGGGTTTGTCGGTCATTCTGTGGCTTGGTGGCTGTCAGCGCAACCTTCCCTTGGTGGTTCCGGCATCACTCTAGGTTGGTTACTCTCGGGACAAAGTTCTATGACTCTCGGAACAGCGTCTCGGAACAGTAGTTTGCAGGTCTTGGCTTTCTTTTGTTTTTTTCCTTCCCAGGTTTCGGCTTTGTGGGTATTTTCTAGTGTTGTTTGCTTCTCGACAGTTATTTGGTTATTATTTGTCTCGATTTTAATTTATTTACGATAGACTCTACATCTGTGTGAGCCAAGTTTACAGGCAAAAATTATTCTATGTGGGCTTTTCAATTTGGACTTTTCCTCGAGGGAAATGATCTTTGGAGCCATATTGATGGCACGGATTGTGCACCCAATCCTGATAAATCCAAGGATTCAGTGTCTTATCCTTCATGGGTTGTGCTTGATGCTCGGATTATGTCTTAGCTTCTCAGCTCGGTTGAGCCACATATTATCACCAACTTGAGGCCTCGTCACTCCACTCAATCCATGTGGACTTACTTAAAGAAAGTGTATCATCAAGATAACGGGGCCCATCATTTTTAGTTAGAGCATGTGATTGCCACGTTTCAACATGACAATCGTTCCATCCAAGACTATTATTCGGTATTTCTGACTCTTTGGAATGAATATTCTGATATGGTTATCGTGGATATTCCTGTTGCCTCTCTTTCCATTATTCAAAATCTTTACGAGACTAGTCATCGTGATCAGTTTCTTATGAAACTCTGCCCGAATATGAATCTATTTGCTCCTCTCTTCTGAATAGCTCTCCTGTTCCTTCTCTTGATGTTTGTTTTAGTAAGTTACTTCGTGAAGAAAAACGTCTTAATACTCAAGTTACTCTGGAGCAATCTCATGGTTGTTCAGGGTCAACCCCTGTGGCTTATGCTGCTTAACGGCGAGGACCACCTTTGCATTCTAACAACCTGCAATGTTTTTGCTGCAAGGAATTTGGGCATATTACTACTAATTGTCCCAAGAAAGCCTACTCTTATTGCAAGAAAAATGGTCATTCTATCAAAGAATGTCATATCTTCACCTAGAATTGTTAGGCTCAAGCATTTCAAACTTCTCTTATTGTACCTTCAGCAATGACTTCTGTGGCCTATGGCTCTTCTCCAGGTGACTCTTCTATTCCTGCACACCCAAAAGGGTGCAATAGATGCTAATTTCGGCATTATCAGCAATGGGATAACAATTCTGCTCAACTCTGGTATGTGGACTCGGGTGCCTCTAATCACATGACGCATAATCCCGTAGCTCTGTGACATGTTGGGCCCTACTCTAGCCAGTTTGCTATTCCAACATCCAATTGTAGCTCCTTGGCAATCACTGCTTTTAGAGATGTCTCTTCTAAGTTTATTGAGGTTTTTCTTGCTCCTTAGTTTTCTACTAATCTTATTTCTATTGGTCAGTTAGTTGATAACAATTGTGCTTTTAATTTTTCTAGTGATGGTTGTGTTGTGCAAGACCAGGTAACGGAGAAGCCGATAGCGAAGAGACCTAAAGTGGGGCGCTTGTTTCCACTATTTTGCATGTTCCAGCATTTTCTTTAGTTTCTCCTAATTTGTCCTTTGCTTGTAATAATATTCCATATCTAGTATAGTATGGCATCGTCGTTTAGGCCATCCCAATACTCAGATCTTATATCATGTATTGAACTATGGTTGACTTAGTAATAAAGAACGTTGTTCTTCCTCTCTCGAGTGTGATTCTTGCAAGTTTGGCAAAAGCAAAACTCTTCCATTTCCTTTGCATGCTAGTCAAGCTTCTCACTATTTTGATCTTATCCATAGTGATGTTTGGGGACCTTCCCTGGTTAGTTCACATGAAAAAATTAAATATTATGCCACTTTCATTGATGATCATAGCAGATTTACTTGGATATATTTTCTTCGCTCTAAATTTGAGGTTTTTCGTACGTTCACAGTGTGTTTAGTGCATGTTGAAAATCAATTTTCTGCTTCTATCAAGACATTATGCACTGATTTCGATGGCGAATATTTGTGTAATGAGTTTTAGGAATTCTTGGCTTCTAAAGGTATTATTCATCAACGTTCATGTCTAGCTACTCCAGAACAAAATGGAGTAGCTGAACGCAAAAATCGTCATCTTCTAGATGTGGTACGTACTCTCTTGTTAAAATACTCTGTTCCCTTTATGTTCTGGGTTGAGGCTATGAAAACTACTACTCACTTGATTAATCGTTTACCTTCCCAAGTCACACATGGAGTCTCCCTATTTCCGCTTGTTTGCTAAGCAACCTAGTTATGATAATTTTCGTACTTTTGGTTGTGTATGCTTTATCCATTTACCTCCTCATGAGCGACATAAATTATCTGCTCAAGCTATTCGATGTGCGTTCTTAGGATATAATGTGTCAAAATGGCTTTGTTTGCAATGATCCTACATTACATTGTACACATATTTCTTGGAATGTTATTTTCTTTGAAAATCAACATTTCTTTCCTGTGTTCTCTTTGCTCGCATCTTCTACTGTGGTCCTCCCCTCCTTTGAGCAGTAGTTCTCAGATCCTCATCCTATCATTTGTTGCTTTAAACCTGGCATTGTATATACGAGACGTCCTCGCCCATAGTCTCTTCAGGTGGCTGCTAAGATATTTGATCCTTCCACGCTCCAGATTTAGTCAGTTACAACACCTTCAATGCCTTTGGTACGTCACTCTCCTCGAGTGTCTGTACCCTTGGATAGGTGTGGGTTTCCTTCTTCCAGTTTTATCAATTTTATTTCAGCTCTTACTAGCAACATTGTCCAATTTTGATATTCTCATATCCTACTCACAAGCTGCCAAGCATGAATGTTGGCAACAAGCCATGCAGGAAGAAATAGCTGCTCTAGAGGCCAATAATACCTGGGACGTTGGGTCTTGTCCTCCCACCATTATTCCTCTGGGTTGCAAATGGGTTTACACAGTCAAGGTCTGATATGATGGAAGTTTAGATCAGTACAAAAATCGACTTGTTGCACTCATGAATAATCAAGAGTATGGTGTCAATTATAAAGAGACCTTTAAACCTGTGGCTAAGATAACTATTGTTCATGCTATCATCGCTCTTGCTACAACCAATGATTGGCCACTACATCAGATGGATGTCAGAAATGTGTTTCTTCACAGGGATCTTAAAGAGTTTATTTATATGAAACCACCCCCAGGATTGTTTTCTTCTGTGACTTCGCATGTGTGTAATTGCTCCCTTTATGGTCTCAAACAAGCTCCGAGGGCCTGGTTTGATAAATTTCGAAACACTTTATTATAATTTTCACTCAGGCAAAGCAAGTATGACACTTCCTTGTTTTTCCAAAAATTAGACATGGGTATTGTTGTTTTTTTGGTTTATGTTAATGATATTGTGATCACTAGTTCTGATTCTACTTTACTTGGCCAGCCCAAGACTCATATCTTTGAATCCTTTCATAAGAAAGATCTTGGGTATCTCACATATTTTCTTGGTCTTGAGGTGCATTGTAGGCCATCTGGTTTTTCACTCAACCAACAGAAATATGCTAGTGACCTGGTGGCTACAATCGGCCTGCAGAAGGCCACCTTTGTTGTTACTCCCATCGAATTGAATGTCAAGCTTCTTAAAGAGGAGGGTGACTTACTTGCTGATCCCAGTTTATACCTGAAGTTGGTAGGTAGCCTTGTCTATCTCACCATACTATATCGGACATTTCCTTTGCAGTACAGGTACAACAAGTCAGTCAATTTCTTCAGACTCCTCGTCATCTTCATTTGGCTGCTGTCCGTAGGATCATATGCTATGTTCATGGCACTTTTGCTAGTGGCTTATTCTTGCCTACAGGGACTTCTCCTCGTCTTATTGCTTATAGCGACACTGATTGGGCTGGTTGTACAGCTACACTTTGCTCCATCACTACTTGGTGTGTGTTCTTAGGAGATGCATTGATCTCCTGGAAGAGTAAAAAGCAAGACAGAGTCTCTAAGTCATCTATAAAATCTGAGTACCGAGCGATGTATCTTGCTTGTTTTGAAATTATTTGGCTTCAAGATTTACTTGCTGAGCTAGACTTTTCTGAGGTCGATCCTACAACTCTACATGCCGATAATACGAGTGCTATTCAGTGAAGCATTTAAAGCTCATGTTATCACTCTTCCACATGTTTTCATTGAGCTGCAAATTACTGATATCTTTACCAAAGCTCTCACTTGCCATCGACATTGCTTCTTAAGTAGCAAGTTGATGCTTGTTGATCAACCTGCATTAATTTGATGGGGGTTGTCAATGGACAACTTATTTGTCCATAATCCTTCTTTTATTCTTCTTTCCTTTTTCACCATTCCTTAATTTACTTAGGCTTGTACAGTTAGCATATTTGACAGAGTATAGGTTCCATATAGGGCTGGAATCATTCGGGAACTACTTTCTTTCCATGTATAGCATTCTTGTAAAGTTCATATATAATATACAAATCACTCAAGGCCGTTTGATTAGGCCATTCACACAATATTCTGACAGCATGAACTACTGTTGGTCACTGTGCAATGGCTTTGGAGAGCATTGGAGGTATGTTAGGAGTTAAGGAGTTCTACACAACAATGAGGGAGGGACATTGCAGCTTTATAGTGTTGATTTTAGAGAAGAAAATAATTCTCTTAATAATCAATGATAAACGTACGACCTATATATATATTCGGTAACCAAAAACTAATTACCACAAGATTAGGAAACTAGCCAAATACAAATGTAGGAAACTACAAAATAGGAAACAAACTAATAGAGATATAAGGAATTTTCCAAAATCTCTTTATTCTTAAATTAACATAGTCAACTAATAAAAAAATCCTAATTGTTTCTGCGGTATCCCTGAAAATCAGAGATAGAGTATTTCCACACTACCCCTCAAGCTAGGCGTAGATGTTAATCAAGCCAAGCTTGGTACTCAAATCTTCAAATTTCTTTCTTGGTAGAGCTTTAATGAGGATATCTGCTATTTGCTGGCTTGTCAACGTGTATTGCAGACTAATTGTCTCATTTTCTATCATCTCCTTTATGAAGTGGCGATTGATCTCCACATGTTTTGTCTTGTTGTTATGTACTGGATTCTTTGCAATGCTAATAGCTGACTGATTGTCACGAAATACCTTCATTAGTTCAGAAGTGATGATTCCTAGTTCCCTCATTAGTCTTTCCAGTCATACTTCCTCACAAATTTCGAGTGCCATAGCTCTGAACTCTGCTTCTACACTGCTTCAAGAAACTAATGGTTGTTTCTTATTTCCCCATGTTACTAGGTTTCCCCACACATACATACAATAACCAGATGTTGACCTTCAGTCAGTTATTAACCTGGCCCAGTCAGCATCAGCTAACACTTCAATATCTTTCCTTGTGTTTTTCCTGATGTACAAGCCTTTACCTGGTGTCATTTTAAGGTATCTCAGTATCCGGTTGACAACTTCCATATATTGTTTGGTTGGATCATTCATGAATTAACTGACTACACTAACTGAGAACCCAATATCAGATCTGGTGTGCGAGAGATAAATCAGCTTCCCAAAAAGTCTTTCATATATGCCATTGTCCATTGGAATGCTTACCTTATTTTCTTAGGGCTTAGTACTTGAGTCCATGGGTGTTTTAGCCGGTTTGCACCCAAACATTCCTGTCTCTTTAAGAAGATCTAGTACATACTCCTGTTGTGACATTGAAATTCCCTTTCTTGATTGGGCTACTTCCATTCCAATGAAGTATTTGAGACTCCCAAGATCCTTGGTTTCGAATTCATTGGCGAGTAAAGTTTTGACCTTGATTAGTTCGTCTTCATAATCACCTGTTAAGATGATGTCATCTACATACGCAATTAGAATTGCCAACTTTCCTTCAGTTGAGTGTTTGATAATAATGTGTGATTTGCTTAAAACTGAGAATACCCATACTTCTTCACTGTTCTGTTGAATCTGTCAAACCAACCTCTCTGGGATTGCTTCAGTCCATAAAAGGTTTCTTGAGCTTACGTACCATATTCATAGTTGCCAATGTTTCAAAGCCAAGAGAAATGTCCATGTAAACTTTTTCTGTAAGGTCTCCATTTAGAAAGGGGCTCTTAACATCAAGTTGGTGAAGAGGCCAGTTAAGATTGGCAACCAATGATAGTTATACATGAATAGTGTTTAATTTGGCTACTGGAGCAAACATCTCTTGGTAGTCGATGCCATAGGATTGAGGGAACTCTTTTGCAACCAGTCACGCTTTAAATCTGCCCACACTTCCATCAGCCTTGTTTTTGATGGTGTGTATCCATTTACATCCTATTGGATGTTTCCCACTCGGTCGCTCTGAAATCTCCCAAGTTCCATTTTTCTTTAGTGCTTGAATTCCTTCCCATACTGTAGTCTTCCATTCTGGAATTGACATGGCTTCTTGAATGGAATTAGGAACCTGCACTTTGCACTTTGTTTAGGTTTGCCACAAATGTTTGGAAGCTAGGTGACAACTCTTTTAAGAGACAAACTTGTGGATTGGATGACTAGTACATGACCTCACACCTTTCCTTATAGCAATGGGACAATCAAGGTCATTAGCAATTGACTCATTAGTGATGAATTCAGAGCTAGTGTTACCTAGTAAAGTTTCATGTGTTCTTGCATTCGGGTCAGATTCTTGACTTTGCTTGAGAGGTGCTTGTTGCTCTAAATCTTCTTGAATCTTCTTCTTTCAAGAATATACAATGAGCTCACCATTGGTTGTAGGTTTCGGACGTTGGGCAGGAGTTAAAGGAGGTGGAAGATTTTTAGATTCTGTTTCTATTTGGTGACTGTGGTTTGGAGTAGGAGTAGGAGTAATTGAGATAGGAGGGACGGTGACTTGTTGACTTGGGTGGTTGTTAGTTGTTGTGGCATCAATATCCCAAAGCTAGTATTCCTGTATGTCATTCTCTCCCTAAATATCAGATTTGGGGTAGTAAGGTTGATGTTCTCCCCGTGGTTGTTTGTAACAAGGGAATAACATTTGTACCCTTTTTGGTTTGGAGAGTAGCCAAGGAATATACACTTGAATGCTTTGGGGTCGAGTTTACTTCTATGTTGTTGGTGGACATGGACAAACACGGAGCACCCAAATACTTTGAGTGGTATTGTTGAGACAATTTGGGTGTTGGGATAAGAGTGAAGAAGGAGTTGACAAGATGTTTGGAAGTTTAAGACATGGGAAGGCATTCGGTTTATGAGATAAGTTGTTGTGAGTATGGCTTCCCCCAGAAGTGTTTTGGGACATGAGTGGAAAACATAAGTGATTTAGCAACCTCTAGAATGTGTCTATTTTTCCTTTATGCTACTCCGTTTTGTGGAGTATCAACACATGAACTTTGCTGTATAATGCCTTGACTGTGTAGGTAATCTCCGAGAATGTGTTTGAAGTATTCCTTTGCATTATCAGTCCTAAAGATTTGTATTTTGGTATGGAATTGGGTTTGAATCATAGTGTTGAAGTTTTTGAAGATTTGACCAACCTCTGATTTTTCTTTCATGAGAAACACCTAAGTGATCCTAGTGTGATCATCTACAAATAAAATAAACTAGCGAGTCCCGATAATATTTTTGATACGTGAAGGTCCCCAGACATCGTTATGGATCATTGAGAATGGATGGAATTTTTTTATATGGATGAATTGAATAAGGGTTACGGGCATGTTTAGTGAATTGACAAACTTCACACTGAAAATCTTTTGGACTTTTATTGCTGAATAATGAAGGAACAAGTTTTTGAAGGTACACGAAATTTGGATGAACTAGTCTATACTCTATAGTGTCATAACATAACTGCACTTTCATTATTGAAATGAGAAATAGAAAAAGAAATTTTTGTAGACCGATTGTCTGCATAGTCTGAATCTACCTTGTGAGTTTGTTGTTCTAGAAGATCACCAACCTTGAGGATATAGAGCCCTGAGCACATCTTAGCATTGCCAATCATCTTCCTTGAATTCAAGTCCTAAAATTCACATCAGTTTGGGAAGAATTTAGTAACACAGTTAAGCTCTTGAGTGAGTTTGCTAATAGAAAGTAAATTACAATCTAAGTTTGGGACCAAGAGGACGGAGTTTAGGATGAGGTTCTTTGATATAACCACAGAACTTGTTCCTGTTACTCTTGAGAGAGACCCATCTACAATTTTGATAGAAAATTTTCATGACATGGACTATAAGTATTAAAAATCCTTGCATCTCTAGTCATGTGATCGGAGGCTCTTGAATCCACAATCCATGGGTTGATTATCTTTTGTCGCACTAATAGGGTTGAAAAAATTACCTTTGTGAGCCAAGGATCCAGTTCCAATGACTGAGGTATTGGAGGATTGTTGTTGGTTGATCAATTTTTGCAAAAGCTCCATTTGTTCTTTACTGAATAGACTGTTTTAGATGTGTGGTTCTCGTCATAGGATGCCAGATTTTCATGGCTTTCTCTATTGTTGAATGGACGTGAGGGCTTCTAATTGGCGGGTTTTCCATGGATCTTCCAGCAAGTCTCCTTGGAGTGTGACCAGTCTTTCGACAGTGATCGCACCAAGGTCGTTCTTTTCTCGGTCTGTTGTCTCCAGCTTGATGTGGAGGACCTTGAATTGAGAGTGCAGATACTTCAGGGCTGTGAGCCGTAGTTGGTGCTCCCATCATCACCTTTTCATGAATCTCTTTCATACAAACTTCTCAAAATGCCTCTTGAAGGCTAGGTCGCGGTTTTAGCCACATGATTCTTCCTCGAACTTCATCAAGGTCCTTGTTGAGGCCCAACAGAAACTTATAGAGTCTTTTCCTTTCAATTATTTTCCAGTATTTGATTCCATCTTCTGGGCAGTTCCAATCATATTTTTCAAACATGCCTAATTGCTGCCAATTCCATGGGAGTGTTGAAGTATTGAGTGACCGTGAGATCTCCTTGGTGTAGATAATGAAGACTACTTTCAACAGCGAATAGTTCTGATGAGTTATCAAAGCTAGAATATGTTTCTTTGGTTGCGTCCTAGATTTCCTTTACAGTCCCATACAATAGGAGATTTTCTCCTATTTCGTTGGTCATCAAGTTGATAAGCCAGGACATCACCATATTGTTCTTTGACTTCCATGTTTTGTACTTTAGATCTTCTTCGCTTGGTGGGCTGCTACTCCAGCGAGGTAGTCATCTCTTCCCTTTTTGCAAATGAACATCATTACTGATTGTGACCATTGAAGATAATTCTGTCCATTGAGTTTGTGCCCTATAATGGGTATAAGATTGCCATCTGGTCCTCCATTGCTACATGCGGTTGAAGTTTTATGATGGGAGGTGACTTTGGAGAGTAATTGACTTTGCCGAACCATTGTCATCTCATATTTTGTCATCTATCTACGGTTCATAGGTGCTTTGATACCATGTTGATTTTAGATAAGAAAATAATTCTCTTATTAATCAATGATAAACATACAGCCTATATATAATGGAAGGAAGATAAGTTCCTTTCACTATATTTGGTAACAAGAAACTAATTACCACAAGATCAAGAAACTAGCCAATTACAAATATAGGAAACTACAAAATAGGAAACAAACTAATAGAGATATCAGGAATTTTCCTGAGTTGCTTTATTCCTAAATTAATATAGTCAACTAACAATAAAATCCTAATTGCTGCAGTGATATTCCTGAAAATCAGGGATTGGTTATTTCCACATATAGCACAGTGGTGCTCGAATAGCTGTGGTCGATTTATGGCGGTAGTTGAATACAATAAGGGAGGGAGGCGAAGCTTCATTTCTATACCTGAGGAAAAGGGGGGAGGGGATGGAGAAGATTGAGGGAGGTAATGCGGGAGTATCTTCAAGAAGGGAGAAATGCTGAGGGGACTCGCGGTGAATCACAGTCAAGGCCAATGGTGAAAGAGTTTCAACCGTACATAAGGTCCTATAGGGTGGTGCTTCTGGGTAGCGACGGTTCACCGTGAAATGTGAGTAGGCACAGAGGGGGAAAGTCTACAACTGGGTACTCTGTTGAAATATGCATCAAGCCATTCACCTTGCTATACGGAAGTGGGGCGTTGGCAAGGATGGTGTTGGGCAAGAGGAGGTTGATGTACGAAACACTCTGGTGGAGATGCAGGCACAATTGTGGAAGTTGTAGGAGGAAGTGGAAAAAATACTGAAATGTTTGGAGGGGAATAAGGAAAGTGATAGGAATCGGGATAGAAAAGGGGCTGAAGGGGTTGGGATGGGCTTAGGGGATCGGAGGCCGATTAGGGTTATTAACTTGCAATAGTATTAAGGGGGCTGGACCATGTAAATGGACTATGACTCGAAGGGCAGGGCCAAAATATAGGGGGGGGGCCTTGGGGAGAAATCAAGTGGGCCGATGGGCTGGGCCTAAGCCCTTGGGGCGTTATGATGGGAGAGCCCAACCCGTGTGGAGAGAACGTAAGGAGGCTCCAACTAATGGCGGAAACTGAACCCCTCCACCAGAAAACTTGTTGCAAAGTAAGCGGACGAAGGAGGATCCATCCACGGGGACACAGAAGATGCCGAAGATGGTGATGGAGCTATTAGTAGACGATCAACATATGTCGTGTGTTCAAAAAATGATGACAGAGATTCCAATGAATATTTCTACACCTCTGTGGGCCATGTCACCTTTGGGAGGCGGGCATAAAGTGTCGATGGGATGCGGGGGTGATGGTTTACTTTGGCGAACACTATTTCTGAGCTTCTCAATGACTTTGAGAGGGACATAAGGGAAGGGACATGTGTGGATGATTCTGGCAGTGAAGAGTTAACTCTTTCTAAAGAAGAAAATAACCAAAGACTCATCTAGGTGCTAAGTGGGCCTGTTGGGGAGGGTGGAAATCCTTTCGGGGAAGGGACTCTGGTTTTGCCAATGGAGTTTACAGTGGGTGAGCCCATCCCTCTGAACTACATGCTACCTTATTAGTCTAGTGTTTCTGATTGGGTATTTCAAGAGGTGAAGGAAATACAACAGTGTGAGGGGATGGGGTGTGAAGGGTTCGAGGAACAGTTTATGGCTCACCTTACCACCATTGAAGTGGGGCACCAACAACACAGGAAAGCTAGATAAAATAAATAGTGAGAGCTTAAAGGTTAACATGGTCAATGAATTATGAGGGTAGTTTTAGCAAGGACAAGTCAAAAGGGAAGGGGCTGGCCTTCCATCAATGAAACCCAAAATTGTGTTATGGAATGTCCATGGGCTCAATGAGGTTAATAAGTGTCTTCAAATAAGGAACTTGCTGCGTGAGTGGAAGGCAGACATTGTTTGTTTATAAGAGACAAAGATGAAATTAATTACTAGAAGAGTTGTATGAAGTTTTTGGAGTTGTGTAAAAGTGGATTGGGTATATTTGGCTTCAAATGGGGCGTCAAGAGGTGTGTTCGTGATGTGGGATAGATAGGTGGTGGAGAAAAGAGAGGAGTTCATAGGGGCTTATTCGGTAGCATGCTCCTTTATGAGTGTAACAAATAACTTTTTGTTGGCCTTTGCAGGTGTATATGGACCAAATTTAGACAACAATAGAAGACTATTGTGGGAAGAATTAGCTGGAATACATAGTTTGTGGGACCTCCCATGGTGCATTGGTGTAGATTTTAATACCATAAGATTTCCAAATGAATGTTTGGGAAATATAAGAGAGCGGCTAGCAATGATAGAGTGCATCTTTGATTTAAACTTAGTGGATCTGCCACAAACTGGGGGTTCTTTCACGTG
Source organism: Juglans regia (assembly GCF_001411555.2). NCBI lineage: Eukaryota > Viridiplantae > Streptophyta > Magnoliopsida > Fagales > Juglandaceae > Juglans > Juglans regia. The sequence continues at coordinate 12,859,311 of NC_049914.1, forward strand.
TTTGAATAATCAAACAGGGTCTCAATCAGATAGATTCCTGATATCGCTGAATGAGAGAGAGTCATTTTCTGAATGTTTGGCAAAAGAGAATGCCTTGTCTTTGCTCGGATCACTGGCATATCATGCTAGATTATGGTGGCATCCAAAGAAGGCGCAGGTATTTCAAATTTGAAAATATGTGCCTGAAATCTGAAGGCTTTGTGGATAGGGTTAGACAATGGTGGGCATCATATCAGATACAAGGGACACCTAGCATCATCTTTGCAGGTAAACTGAAAGCTTTAAAAAAGATTTAAAGCTTTGGAACATGCAGTCTTTTAGTGATATAGGATGGAGGCCTACGCTTGATGGGCTTGGGTTCAATTCCATTGGGCTGCATAATGTTTGTCGATTGGAGAGGCCTTTTGAGGAGACAGAGGTTTACAAAGTGGTGAGGAAAATGGTTAAAGACAAGGCATTGTGTCCCAACAGTTTTTCAATGGGTTTCTTTCAAACATGTTGGGTCGTGTTAAAGGATGATCTTATGAAGGTGTTTCGAGAGTTCTTAGCTGGAAAATTTGAAAAAAGCCTCAACGCCGCTTTTTTTGCTTTGATACCGAAGAAGGTTGGGGCTACAGAGGTTAAGGAGTTTCGGCCTATTGGCTTAGTAAATGGGGTTTATAAGATCATCTCCAAGGTGCTTACGAACCTTCTAGGTGAGGTATTGGGGAAGATAATTACAAAACAACCCCAAAATGCTTTTGTAGCTGGTAGACAGATTCTAGACGCAGTTCTTATTACGAATGAATACCTTGACAGTAGATTGAAAGCTGGCACTGCAGGTATCATTTGCAAGCTAGACATGGAGAAGGCGTACGATCACGTTAACTAGGATTTCCTTCTTTATCTTTTTGGGCGGTGTGGTTTTGGGGAGAGGTGGCTGTCATGGATCCACTGGTGCATATCAACGGTGAAATTCTATGTTTTGATAAATGGAAGCCCAATTAGCTTTTTTTCATAGCACACGAGGTTTACGACAAAGAGATCTGTTGTTTGTTGTCTCCATTACTTTTAGTTATTGTGATGGAGATGCTTAGTAAGATGACATTGGCAGTGGTTAAGAATGGGTCTGTGTCTGGCTTCTAGGTTAGTACCCCAAAGAGGGGAATTATTAATATTTCTCATTTGTTATTTGCTGATGACACACTTATATTTTGTGAGGCAGATCTAAACCAGGTTCGAGCACTGAGGGCTCTTCTCCTTTGTTTTGCAGCGGCATCTGGGTTAAAGGTGAACTTCGACAAATCAGAGATGATACCAATTGGAGATGTTTATCACATAAGACGGTTGACCAACACTCTGGGATGTAAGATTGCCTCTCTCCCTATTTCTTACCTTGAACTCCCGTTGGGGGCTGCCTTGAGAGCGTCTTCATTATGGGACACAGTGATTGAGAAAGTTGAACAGAGACTGGCAGGATGGAAGAGAATATACTTGTCAAAAGGTGGTAGGATTACCTTGATTAAGAGTAAATTATTTAATTTAAGTACATATATTTTTTCTCTATTCCCTATCCTTGCAAGTGTGGTGGTTCAAATTGAGAAACTTTAATGTGACTTCTTATGGAGTGGAGTGGGGGAGGAGTTCAAATTCCACCTAGTTAACTGGGAGAAGGTATATCGCCCTATCTCCAATGGTGGTTTGGGTATTAGAAATATGAAAAATTTTAATCGGGAGCTACTTGGTAAATGGTTGTGGAGATACAATAAGGAACCAGAAGCCCTATGGAAGTTGGTGATTAAGAGCAAATATGGAGGATTATGGGGATGATGGTGTACTAAAGAAGTGAGAGGGGCTTACAGAGTGAGGCTGTGGAAACACATAAGAAGAGGATTGGAGGTATTCACTAGACACACAAGATTTCTTGTGGGTGAGGGTTTCGGGATTAAATTCTCGAGTGATAGTTGGTGTGGTAATAGTGCTCTACAGGATGTATTTCCTTCACTTTTCCGGTTTGCAAGTGCCAAAGATGTTTCAGTGGTCGAAGTGATGGTGATAGCGGCAGAGCAAATCCAGTGGAAAATGAGATTGGAAAATGAGTAGCTTTGAAGAATATTTCAGCCTCTTATACTCTATAAAACCAAGCAACCAGCAACAAGATATGTTGTGGTGGACACCTGCAGGTAAAGGTTCTTTCTCGGTTCGCTCTTACTACAAGTCCCTCACACAAGAGCCCAATATTTTGCTTCCATGGAGAAGGCTATGGAGACATAAGGCACCTCCCAAAGCAACCTTTTTCATGTGGACAATTTCCTAGGGTAAGATCCTCACAAACAACAATTTGAGGAAACGGAGGGTGATCATTCCAGATTAGTGATCATTGTAGTAAAGGGGGTGAGTCGGTGGACCATCTCCTATTACATTGTGAGAGAACTAGGGTTTTATGGAATGAAGTGTTTAGTAGACTAAACTTACCTTGGGTTATGCCCGAGATAGTGGTGGCAGTTCTAGTGAGCTGGACACTAAGAGCCATTCAACAGATTAAAGCTATGTAGAAGATGGTCCCCATATGCATCATGTGTTGTTTGGGACATGAGCGTAATGAACGGACATTTGAAGATAAGGAAATATTTCTAGTGGAACTAAAAGCTTTTTTTATTAGAATTCTATGTACTTGTGCCATTGCTATTTATTTTCTTGTCTCTATTGCACCTAGTTAGATAAATTTTCTTGTCTCTATTGCGCCTAGTTAGATAACGCATACTTTCTGTATTTGTATTGGGCTATGCCTATTTGTTGATTGATAATACTCATTTACTTATCAAAAAAGAAATTTGGGGGATTTATTTGGTTGAGTTCCAGATGGATTTGAATAACAACAAATTCCAGAACATTTTTGGAAGGATTTTTTTTTTTTATTGGTAAATAAGATTTTATTGATCATAGGAATAGGCAAAAGCCTAATTATAAGGGTCATATACAAGAGCAATCCCTAGGAGTGATGTTTTGGTGATACAATAAATTCATGAATGGTCATGCCATTAAAATCAATTATAACCGACCATTGGAACAAGGTGTTAAAAAAAAAAGTTATGAGTTCATCCAATGACTGCCCATGATCTTTGAAGTTTCGCACGTTCCTCTCTCTCCAAAGACACCACCATAGGCAAATCGTAACCATCTTCTAAATTGCGGCAATCTAAGAAGTGTCTTGGAAGCCTCACCATGAAGAAAAGAGGCCGATCACCCTTCTGGCTTCTTGGCATAACCCAAGCTACAACCACCCTAGCAAAAAAGTCATTCCACAAAGTCGTGACAATCTCACAATGTATTAGAAGATGATAGATGGATTCTCTGCTATTTTTACACAAACAATATCAATCCAAGACTATGTTTATGCATTTCCTTAGGTTGTCAATAGTGAGAATCTTCTCCAAACAAGTTGTCCATACAAAAAGGGGATACCTTTAAGGGGCATTTGTCTTCCAATTGCTTTTCCACTGGAATGGATTTACATTACACTTAGAGATGGATTGGTAGAAGGAGCGTACTGTGAACTTCTGTTTCGCCGAGGGTCACCAAAAAATCTTGTCTTAACCTCCCCACATAGGGACAAAATAGACTAGGTTGTAAAATTCTGAAATTGCTTCAACTTCCCAATCATGGACAACTCTAAGAAATGTGACATTCTATTGAGGAGTGCTGTTAGATTGGTTAAGGAGGTCTGCAATCAAGGCTTCCTTCATTCTTGCTATACCAAAGAAGTCTGGATAAGCTTCCTTAAGTGCCCTGTCACAACACCATCTGTCATTCCAGAATCTAATTCAGGACCCGTCTGCCACCTCAAAACGAGTAAAACTAGAGAATTTAGTCCATCCACTTCTGATGTGCTTCCAAAGCCCCACCCAATAGGATCCACTCACCTCATTCAAGCACCAACCTCCCCATGTTCTACCATACTTTTAAGTCTAAAACTTCTCTCCACAAAACTCCATATTCTATGGGACGTCTCCATAGCCATTTGCCCAACAACTCCTTATTGTAAAGCTGCAAATTTCTGATACCCAGACTTTCTTTGAAAATTAGGGAACAAATGGTGATTCATTTCACTAGATGAAATTTGAACACATCTCCCTCCCCATAGGAAATCCTGTTGTATTTTCTCTATGAAGTAAGCCATCTTTGATGGAAGCAAAAATAAAGAGAAGAAATAAGTTGGTAGGTTGGATAGGGAACTTTTGATGAGTGTGACTGCCATCTTTTGATAAATACATCCACTCCCAACTATTGAGTTTCCGCTCCATCTTTTCTAGGACATCATTCCAAATGAGCACCCAACGGGAGGCCAAGATATTTCATAGGTAAATGAGATATCTTACTTCCCAAGATAAGTCATATTATTCACATTATGCACTTGCCCCACCAAAACAACATATGATTTGCCCAAGTTCACATTCGATCCAGAAACGACTTCGAAGCATAGAAGGAGAGCCCTCAATGCATGGATATGATGATGGTTGGCCTCACAAAAAAACAGGGAATCGTCTGCAAACAAGAGATGAGAAATATTAAGTATTTTCCGCCCTCACTGAAAAGCCGAATATAAAACCACCCTCCACAACAATGTCGATCATCCTGCTAAATGCTTCCGTTACAAAAACAAATAATAATGGAGTAAGGGATCCCCTTGTCTTAATCCTCATGAGCTTTGAAAAAAACCGCTTGTTGTGCAATTAATCAAGATAGAAAAACTTGCAGTAGAGATACAATGTTTGATTCATGAGCACCACTTCACCCTTGAAACCACATCTCTCGAGCATATAGAGTAAGAAGCTCCAATTGACTCGATCAAAGGCCTTTTCCATATCTAGTTTGCAAAGAAACCTCGGTTCTTCCGACTTGAGTCTACTATCCAAACATTCGTTGGCAATATCTAATAAGCACCACATCGAGTATTTGCCTTCTCTTTCCGAAGGCATTTTGGGGCTTTGATATTACTTTCTCCACCACCATGCTTAACCTGTTCGCCAAGACTTTTGAGATGATTTTATACATCCCACTCACCAAGCTAATGGGGTGATAATCTTAAACCTCAACCACCCCTCATTTATTTTTTTGGAATAAGAGCAATGAGGATTGAATTGAAGCTTTTTTTGAACCTTCCATTTTCATGGAATTCTTGACAGACCCCCATGATTTTACCCTTGATCACTTCCCAACAAGATTGAAAGAACGCCATAGTGAAGCCATCCAGACCTGGAGCTTTTTCACCCGCCAAGCATTTTAACACTTGTCGAACCTCCATTTCTGTAAAAGGCCTATTAAGCCACCCTTTTACTAGTAGGTTGATATTATCTGTTGGAAAGTCATAAAGATATTCGACAATAATTACCAAGATTGTGTAGTTGTACATTAGGGAGTAATTAGTCAATGGCTATAAAATAGGAATGTATCTTTATTAGGTAAACTAATTAGTTATAGTTTAGATTTCTTGTAATTCCTATTAGTAGGAACCCGTGTAAATCAAAAAAGATTCAATTAAAAATAAGGAAATTATTCCCAAACTATTCTCTCTATTTTTCTAGTTGGTATCAGAGTAGGCAATTGCTTGCTAACTCCTTCTCTCCCGTTTTCTGTCTCACCTGTAGCACCGTGTTTGATGTTTCAATTGAGTCTGATGTAGTCCCACCATCTTCCACTACTGCAAACCTATCAAAAGATAGTGGAACCAACTATGAGTCTCACTCTGTTCAAATTACCACTATTCGATTGAATAGTGATAATTTTTGTGAGGGTCTCAATCAGGGTGGGAAGATGGCCTATTTGACTGGTGAAAAACCAGGCCCTGCAGAAGATGATCTGGCCTATGTGACTTGGGATGCTGAAAATTCCATGGTCATGACATTGCTTGTGAATTCCATGGAAGAGGATATTAGCTCTAACTATATGTGCTATCCAATGACATAAGAGCTTTGGGAGAATGTGAACCAGATATATTCAGATTTGGGTAATCAATCTCAAATTTTTGAGTTGACTCTCAAACTTGGTGAGATGCATAAATGAGAGGATAGTGCCACCTAGTATTTCAACTCTTTGAAACGGGTGTGGCAAGATCTCGATCTATTCAATACCTATGAATGGAAATATGTGGAAGATAGCCATCATCACAAGAAAATTGTGGAGGACAATCGGATTTTTAAATTCCTTGATGGCCTTAAGATTGAATTTGATGAAGTAAGGGGGATAATTATTGTAAGATGTGGCCGAGCTTTCTCAGCCAATGAAGCCGTGG
>NC_049914.1:12870581-13013197 GCF_001411555.2 Juglans regia
CAGTTGGTAGCAATACGACCAAATTATTTGCAACTATAGCACTGGATTTGACATTTTTCTCTTCCTCTTCCTTTTCCTCTTCCCTGGGCTATATAGGCGACATTCACCATCTCTAAATGCAGCCTCTCTTGTCCCATTCCTGCCTGAGTAGCCAATTTATGTTCTTCCTGCATCAACTCTCCAAGACAAACATCCAATGTAGGAACTCGATTTCGCTTTAATAACCCAGCCTGTGCAGCCTCATATTTTGGCCTCAATTTCATTAGAAATTGATCACGTCTACTCTCCTCATGAACTGTCTGAAGTGCGGAAGACACCCCTTTGGGTATCTTAGCATGTATAATACCTGAATATTTGCTCCACAAGTTCAAGAAACCAGAATAATACTGCTCAATAGAAAGATTACCTTGACTGAAATTTTCTATCTCCAATTCCAACTAAAAATGGCTTGCATTGTTGTCTTGATTATATATACACCCTAGAGATTACCACATCTCTTTAGCTGTAGAAAAAGACCTCAAGTTGTTCAACATATGTGGTTCAATGGAGCCAAGCAACCAAGAGACAATGAGTGCATCCTTTGCCTCCCATGTACTGAGTTCTTTGGGGTCTTTAGAGGCTAAAGATGTCCCATCAATATGTCCCCACAATTCCTTTCCTTCCACAAACATCTTAAATAGAAACTACCAACTAAGATAGTTCTTGCCATTGAAACGACTAATAAAGATTTCTCCAGACATTGTGAAGAAAAAAATAGCCTAGAAAGAAAAACACCGTAAAAGAGCCTAAAAGTTGGGAATAAACATCCAAATAGCCTGACAATATCGAGAATCAAAGATCTCCAAGTGCCCAGAAGCAAAGAAACCCAAAGAAAATTCCAAGATAGCACCAAAGATGTTCTGCCGCAACCACAAGAGAAACAAGAATCCAAAAAAAATCTAGGCTAGAGTCCGAGAGCCCTAGGGCTAAATCCGAGAAAACCAAAAAAAAAAAAAAAAAAAAAATCGAAGAAGCATGTATACTCTAGGTTCAGAACACAAGCTCTGATACCATATCAGATTGACCGAAAGCCTCTCACCATTGTAAGAACTCCATTAAAAAGAAAAGTCTGGTAGCTATACATGGAAACTCTATATATGGAAAACTAGCTATACACAACTATACAATAACATCTATACGCGGTAAAGCTAAGAAAGGAAAACTAATCTGTATAGCTGATGTAAACAAGGTAAGAAAGATATAGATAGAATCTTCCAATCATAAAATCTGTCGATCCTATTGACACGCATGGAGACAAGCACACTCCAACGTCCGCAGGAGCCATTTCACAGATAAGGATCCCAAAACAAGCACTTTCACCACCTTTCTACAATACACACTAATCGACTAGCTTCCACATAGAGCTCAAAAATCTTAGTTGCAATAAGGACCAGTTTCGAGTAACCCATCTTTAATGTTAATGGAAAATACTTAAAAATAGTTTTCGGACGGATTTTATTTTGTTAACTTTCTTTGTAATAAATCCGTTTGCCTGTTTTTCAGAGCATCAAATGTCGACTCCATTGCTTGTTTGCTTCACTCATCTTGTGCTCATATAATTGATTGTTTTAAAAATGTTTTGATTTTTTTTCATACTTTCGACAAACTTGTCCACCTACCAGCTCTCCCACAGGGACGTTGTAGACAAATTAGAGTGGGGACAAAGCAAGCAAAATCCTACAGACATCAACCCTAAGCTCAATCATTAACTGCATGATGTTTTGCTCCCTCGCTATTTATTTTCTTCTCATATAACTACATTGTGTTTGACTATTATCATTAGTAGAAATTCTGTTGAAGATAAAAACAATTTCATTGATGCTTTCAGCAAAGAAAGAATAATATTTTCTATTATCAAAGGGAGTTATGTTTCAGCATTTAAAGCAATTATCACAAGAAAATAAAAATTAAAGTTGATATTAAGTCTGGTTTTCAATTAAAAGCCAAAAGTTAGGGGAAACGAGGGCAGAACATACCTGATATGATCGTGTTTCTTTGAATGTTCAAACGAGTTTCATTGATGATAGAATCAGCTGATTGGACGTGGATACGTTTAGCAAAACATGCAATAAAATTTTAAGTCACTATAGTAATCTAGACCTAGATTAATAAGCAACTTTCTTTTGAGAGGTAATATATAAATAAACATAAAACTTCAGTACGTCCAAGGCTAATAAAATTTTCTTGAAAAACTTGACATTATGAAATTGGCATTCTCAAATAGCAAATTGCAGCATTCAAAAAGAAAATATCGAGTCAGATATATTGCATGCAAATGTAACCAAGAAACCATTTATATATATAAATTCTCTATTGTTTTTTCAATGACGCGTAACAACTAACCACATTTTGATTGTGGAAGGAGTAAGACTTGGGTCAAGTTTCGTTAGATGTGAGACATAATTACTAATTAAAAAATAAAGATACAAAAATCTCATAACATGATTCAAGAAATACATGTTCTTTATTCAAAGGGTTGACTTTTGCGTCCAATTTCGGAAAGAACCAAACCAAAACCAAAACCAAATCAACGAAAGCTTCATCTTTTTCATGATCACAAAATCTTCTATCACATGTCAAATAATTCAATTGCTCTGTGTCATGTTCGGCCATATGCTGGACAGTCTACTATTCAAGCTGCCAACAACAGTTCCATGCCGATCGTTGCTGTCCGCAAAATCTCTTTAAGTTTACTGATTTTTTTCTTACTCAACTTTCCACAAATCTTATTTTTGTTGGTTAGTTAGTTGATAAAAATTATGCTGTTAATTTTTCTGGTGATGATTGTGTTGTGCAGGACTGGGTAATGGGGAAGCCGATCCTGAAGGGACCTAAAGTGGGGCACTTGTTTCCACTATTTTTGCCTTTTCCAACATTCCCTTCAGTGTCCCCTAATTTTGCATTTGTTTGTAATAATGTTCTAGACCTGAGTATGGTGTGGTATCGATGCTTAGGCCATCCCAATACTCATATATTATCTCATGTCTTGAACTCTGGTTTACTTGGTAATAAAGAATGTTATTCTTCATCTCTTGAGTGTACTTCTTACAAGCTTGGTAAAAGCAAAACCATTCCCTTTCCTTTGCATGCTAGTCCAGCTTCTCACTGTTTTGATCTTATCCATAGTGATGTTTGGGAACCTTCCCCGGTTAATTTACATGACATATTTAAATTTTATGTGACTTTAATTGATGATCATAGCAAATTTACTTGGTTCTAAATTTGAGGTTTTTCGTACATTCATTGTGTTTTTAGCGCATGTTGAAAATCAAATTTCTACTTCTATCAAAACATTATGCATCGATTCAGGTGGTGAATATTTGTCTAATGAGTTTTAGGACTTCTTGGCTTCTAAAGGTATTTCATCAACGTTCGTGTCCAGCTACTCCACAACAAAATGGAGTAGCCGAACACAAAACTTGCCATCTTCTGGAAGCGGTACGTACTCTCTTGTTAGAATCTTCTGTTCCCTCTCTGTTTTGGGTTAAGGCTATGAAAACTACTACTCACGTGATTAATCGTTTTTGTTCCAAAGTTCTACACATGGAGTCTCTCGATTTTGGTTTGTTTGCTAAGCAACGTAGTTATGACTAAGCAACGTAGTTATGATAATCATCGTATCTTTGGATGTGTATATTTTGTTCATTTACCTCCTCATGAATGACATAAATTATCTACTCAATTTGTTCGATGTGCGTTCTTGGAATATAATGTGTGTCAAAAGGGCTTTGTGTGTTATGATCTGACATTACATCTTACACGTATTTCTAGGAATGTTATTTTCTTTGAAAATCAACATTTCTTTCTTGTGTCTTCATTGCCCACACCTTCTACTGTGATCCTTCCCTCCTTTGAGTCGTAGTCCTTATATCCTCATCCTGTTAGTTCTCGCTTTAAACCAGATATTGTATATACGAGATGTTCATTCCCACAGTCTCTTCTGGTGGCTCCTCCAATATATGATCCTTCCATGCTTTAGATCCAGTTAATTACAGCACCTTCAGAGCCTTTGGTACGTCACTCTCCTTGAGTGTCTGTAGCCCCGGATAGGTATGGGTTTCCTTCTTCTAGTTCTGGCAATTTTTCAACTCTCACTGCTGCATTGTCCAATTTTGATATTCCCGCATCCTACACACATGCGGCCAAGCATGAGTGTTGGCAACAAGCCATGCAGGAAGAGATATCCGCTCTAGAGGCCAATCACACTTGGGACGTTGAGTCCTGTCCTCCTAACACTGTTCCTCTTGGTTGCAAATGGGTTTATTCAATCAAGATCCGATCTGATGAGAGTTTGGATCGTTACAGAGCTCGGCTTGTCGCACTTTGGAATAATCAAGAATATGGTATCAATCATGAAGAGATATTTGCACATGTGGCTAAGATGACAACTGTTCGTAATATTTTAGCTCTTGCTACTTCTATTGATTGGCCACTACATTAGATGGATGTCAAAAATGCATTTCTTCATGGGGATCTTAAGGAATGTATTTATATGAAGCTACCCCCGAGATTGTTCTCTTCTTCGATTTTACATGTGTGTAAGCTCCGTCGCTCCCTTTATGATCTCAAACAGGCTCCAAGGGCATGGTTTGATAAATTTCAAACTACATTTTTATTACAATTTTTCTTGAGATAGAGCAAATATGACACTTCCTTGTTTCTTCGAAAATCTCAGATATCAGATATGGGTATTGTTGTTCTTTTGGTTTATATTGATGATATTGTGATTATTGATTCCGACTCTGTTTTACTTGGCCAGCTCAAGACACACCTCTTAGAGTTCTTTCATATGAAAGATCTTGGTTCTCTCACATATTTTCTCGGCCTTGAGGTGCATCATAATTTATTTATATTTCACATAACCAACATAAGTATGCTAGTTACTTGGTGGCTACAACTGGCCTACAAGAGGCTACCTCTGTTGATACTCCCATGGAATTGAATGTCAAGCTTCGCAAAGAGGTGGGTAGCTTACTTGTAGATCCCAGTTTATATTGGAAGTTGCTGGGTAGCCTTGTCTAGCTTACCATTACTAGACCAGACATTTCCTTTGCAGTACAACAAGTGAGCCAGTTTCTTCAGACCCCTCGTCATCTTCATTTGGCTGCTGTCCATAGGATCATATGCTATGTTCAGAGTACTTCTGCCTGTGACTTATTCTTTCCTGCAGACAATTCTCCTCGCCCTATTGCGTATAGAGATGCTGATTGGGCCGGGTGTGTTGATACACGTCGCTCCATCATAGGTTGGTGTGTGTTCTTAGGTGATGCATTGATCTCCTGGAAGTGTAAGAAGCAAGACAGAGTTTCTAAGTCATCTACAGAATCGAGTACCGAGTGATGTCTCCTGCTTGTTCTGAAATTATTTGGCTTCGAGGTTTGCTTGCTGAGCTAGGTTCCCCTGATGCCTATCCTACCCCTTTACATGCTGATAATTCGAGTGCTACACAGATCAAGGCCAATCCTGCCTATCTTGATCGCACAAAGCATATTGAAGCCGGCTGTCACTCTATTCGTGAAGCCTTTGAAGCTCGTGTTATCACCCTCCCACATATTTCCACCGAATTACAAATTGCTGATATCTTCACCAAAACTCTCACTCGCCATAGACATTACTTCTTAAGTAGCGAATTGATGCTTGTTGACCAACCCGCATCAATTTGAGAGGGGCTGTCAATGGATAGCATAGTTCACATGGACAGCCAGCTTTGAATTCTTGATAGCACCGCATTTGACTTACAATTAGAGCACTGTATTTGACTTACAATTGTATAGCAGATAGTATACTATATTTGACTTTGTATAGTTGTCATAAGGGCTGACATCAACTTGTAATTATCGAAAGTGTTCTACATAAATGAGAGAACCCTCACAGAAGAGGGCATTGAGTCCAACAACCAAATACCAAGTTGACATGCATGAGCCATTTCATAGCTGAGGATCCCAAAACCAGCTCTTTGACCACCTTTCTATAATACACATTGATTGACTACCTTCCGCATAGAGCTCAAAAATCTTATTTACAATAAGGACCAATTTCAAGTAGCCCATCTTTAATGTTAACGAAAAATTTTGAAAAACAGTTTTCAGACGGATCTTATTTGGTTAACTTTTTTTGATATAAATCCTTCTCGCTGTTTTTCAGAGCATCAATTGTTGACTGCATTTCTTGTTTGCTTCACTCATCTTGTTCTCATATAAATGACTGTTTTAAAAATGTTTTGATTTTTTTTCATACTTTGTACAAACTTGTCCACCTACCAACTCTCCAGCAGGGCCGTTGCAAACAAATTAGAGTGGGGACGAAGTAAGCAAAATCCTACAGACATCAACCCTAAACTCAATGATTAAAAACATGATTTTTTGCTCCCCCACTATTTATTTTCGTCTCATATGTTTGACTATTGTCAATAGTAGAAATTGTGTTGGAGATGAAAGCAATTTCATTGATTCTTTCAGCATAGAAAGAATAATATTTTTTATTATCAAAGGGAGTTATGTTTCAGCATTTAAAGCAATTATCACAAGAAAATAAAAATTTAAGTTGATATAAGTATCGTTCTCAATTACAAGCCAAAACTTAGGGGAAACGAGGGCAGAACATACCTGAATTGAGCGTGTTTACTTGATCCCCTTGGTGTTTTTCTTCTTTTTGAATGTTCAAACTAGTTTGATTGATGATAGAATCAGCTGATTGGACGTGGATACGTTTAGCAAAACATGCAATTAAATCTTAAGTCCCAATAGTAATCTAGACCTAGATTAATAAGCAATTTTCTTCTGAGAGGTAATATGTAAATAAACATAAAACTTCAGTACGTCAATGGATCATAAACTTTTCGTCAAAAACTTGGCATTATGAAATTGGCATTCTCATATAGCAAATTGCAGCATTCAAAAAGAAAATATCGAGTCAGATATATTGCATGCAAATGTAACCAAGAAACCATTTTTATATATAAATTCTCTGTTGTCTTTTCAATGACGCGTAACAACTAACCACATTTTGATTGTGGAAGGAGTAAGACTTGGGTCAAGTTTCATTAGATGGGAGACATAATTACTAATTAAAAAATAAAGATGACAAAAATCTCATAACATTATTCAAGAAATACATGTTCTTTATTCAAAGGGTTAAGTTTTGCGTCCAATTTCGGAAAGAAACAAACCCAAACCAAAACCAAAACCATGAAAGCTTCATCTTTTTCGTGATCACAAAATCCTCTAATCACATTACAAATAATTCCACTGCTCTGTGTCTTTTTCAGCCATATGCTGGACAATCTACTATTCAAGCTGCCAACAGCAGTTCCATGCCGATCGCTGCTGTCGGCGAAATCTCTTCTAAGTTTACTAATGTGTTTCTTGCTCCTCAAATTTTCCCATATCTTAATTTTTGTTGGTCAATTAGGTGATAACAATTATGCTGTTAATTTTTCTGCGGATGATTGTGATGTGCAGGACTGGGTAACGGGGAAGCCGATCGCGAAGGGACCTAAAGTGGGGCACTTGTTTCCACTATTTTTTCCTGTTCCAACATTCTCTTCAGTGTCCCCTAATCTTGCCTTTGCTTGTAATAATGTTCCATACCAGAGTATGGTGTGGCATCGACGCTAAGGCCATCCCAATACTCATATATTATCTCATGTCTTCAACTCTGGTTTACGTGGTAATAAAGAACGTTGTTCTTCATCTATTGAGTATACTTCTTGCAAGCTTGGTAAAAGCAAAACCATACCCTTTTCTTTGCATCCTAGTCGAGCTTCTCATTGTTTTGATCTTATCCATAGTGATGTTTGGGGATCTTCCTTGATTAATTCACATGAAAAATTTAAATATTATGTGACTTTCAATATGACCAATTTTGCTATTCTTGCATCCTACACACAAGCTGCTAAGCATGAGTGTTGGTGGCAAGCCATGCAGGAAGACATATCTGCCCTAGAGGCTAATCACACTAGGGACATTGAGTCCTGCCCTCCCAACATTGTTCCCCTGGGTTACAAATGGGTTTATTCAATCATGGTCCGATCTGATGGGAGTTTGGGTCATTGCAAAGCTTGGCTTGTTGCACTTTGGAATAATCAAGAATATGGTGTCAATTATGAAGAGACCTATGCACCTGCGGTTAAGATGACAACTGTTCATATAGTTCTAGCTCTTGCTGCTTCTAATGATTGGCCACTACATTAGATGGATGTCAAAAATGTGTTTCTTCATGGGGATCTTAAGGAATGTATTTATATGAAGCCACCCTCGGGATTGTTCTCTTCTTCGACTTCGCGTGTGTGTAAGATTTGTTGCTCCCTTTATAGTCTCAAACAGGCTCCAAGGGCATGGTTTGATAAATTTCAATCCACTTTTTTATTACAATTTTCCTTCAGGTAGGGCAAATATGACACTTCCTTGTTTCTTCAGAAATCTAGGAAATTAGACATGGCTATTGTTGTTTTTTTGGTTTATGTTGATGATATTGTGATTACTGGTTCTGACTCTGTTTTACTTGGCCAGCTCAAGACACACCTCTTAGAGTTCTTTCATATGAAAGATCTTGTCTCTTTCACATATTTTCTCGGTCTTGAGGTGCATCATAATTTATTTGACATTTCACTCAATCAACATAAGTATGCTAGTGACTTGGTGGCTACAACTGGCCTACAAGAGGCTACCTCTGTTGATACTCCCATGGAATGGAATGTTAAGCTTCGCAAAGAGGAGGGTAACTTACCTGCTGATCCAAGTTTATACTAGAAGTTGGTGGGTAGCCTTGTCTACCTTACCATTACTAGACCAGACATTTCCTTTGCAGTACAACAAGTTAACCAGGTTCTTCAGACCCCTTGTCATCTTCATTTGGCTGCTGTCTATAGGATCAAATGCCATGTTCAGGGTACTTCTGCCCGTGGCTTATTCTGTTCTGCAGGCAATTCTCCTCGCTTTACTGCGTATAAGCGATGCTGATTGGGTTGGATGTGCTGATACACGTAGCTTCATCATAGGTTGGTGTGTGTTCTTAGGTGATGCATTGATCTCCTGGAAGAGTAAGAATCAAGATAGAGTTTCTAAGTCATCTACATAATCTGAGTACCGAACGATGTCTCTTGCTTGTTCCGAAATTATTTGGCTTCGAGGTTTGCTTGCTGAGCTAGATTCCTCGAGGCCGATCCTACCCCTTTACATGTTGATAATTCAAGTGCTATACAAATCACGGCCAATCCTGTCATCATGAACGCATAAAGCATATTAAAGTCGACTATCACTCTATTCGTGAAGCTTTTGAAGCTCGTGTTATCACCCTTCTACATATTTGCACTGAATTACAAATTGCTAATATTTTCACCAAAGCTCTCACACGCCATAGACATTACTTCTTAAGTAGCAAATTGATGCTTGTTGACCAACCCGCATCAATTTGAGAGTGGCTGTCAATGGATAGCATAGTTCACATGGACAACTAGCTTTGAATTCTAGGTAGCACCGTATTTGACTTACAATTATAGCACCGTATTTGACTTACAATTGCATAGTAGAGAGCATACTGTATTTGACTTTGTACAGCTGCCGTAAGGGCTGACATCAATACTTGTAATTATCAAAAGTGTTCTAGATAAATGAGAGAACCCTCACAAAAGAGGGCTTCGAGTCCAACATTCAAATACCATGTTGACATGCACGTGCCGTTTCACAGCTGAGGATCCCAAAGCCAGCTCTTTCACCACCTTTCTATAATACACTCTGATCGGCTACCTTCCACATAGAGCTCAAAAATCTTAGTTACAATAAGGACTAGTTTCAAGTAGCCTATCTTTAATGTTAACGAAAAATACTAAAAAATAGTTTTCGGATGCAATAAATCCTTCTCGCTATTTTCCAGAGCATCAATTGTTGACTGCATTGGTTGTTTGCTTCACTCAACTTGTTCTCGTATAGCTGACTGTTTTAAAAATGTTTTGATTTTTTTTCATACTTTGTACAAACTTGTCCACCTACCAGCTCTCCAGCAAGGCCGTTGCAAACAAATTAGAGTGGGGACGAAGCAAGCAAAATCATACAGACATCAACCCTAAACAGCATGATTTTTTGCTCCCCCACTATTTATTTTCTTCTCATATAACTACATTGTCTTTGACTATTTTCAATAGTAGAAATTGTGTTGGAGATTAAAGCAATTTCATTGATGCTTTCAACAGAGAAAGAATAACATTTTCTATTATCAAAGGGAGTTATGTTTCATCATTTAAAGCAATTATCACAAGAAAATAAAAATTCAAGTTGATATAAGTATGGTTCTCAATTACAAGCCAAAACTTAGGGGAAACGAGGGCAGAACATACCTGAGTTGATCGTGTTTACTTGATCCCCTTGGTGTTTTTCTTCTTTTTGAATGTTCAAACCAGTTTCATTAATGATAGAATCAGCTGATTGGACGTGGATACCTTTAGCAAAACATGCAATTAAATCTTACGTCACAATAGTAATCTAAGCCTCGATTAATAAGCAATTTTCTTCTGAGAGGTAATATATAAATAAACATAAAACTTCAGTACGTCCAAGGGTAATAAAATTTTCATCTAAAACTTGACATTATCAAATTGGCATTCTCATATAGCAAATTGCAGCACTCAAAAAGAAAATATCGAGTCAGATATATTGTATGCAAATGTAACCAAGAAACCATTTTTATATATAAATTCTCTGTTGTTTTTTCAATGATGCGTAACAACTAACCACATTTTGATTGTGGAAGGAGTAGGACTTGGGTCAAGTTTCGTTAGATGTGAGACATAATTACTAGTTAAAAAATAAAGACGACAAAAATCCCATAACATGATTCAAGAAATACATGTTCTTTATTCAAAGGGTCGAGTGTTGCGTCCAATTTAGGAAAGAACCAAACCCAAACCCAAACCAAATCCAGGAAAGCTTCATCTTTTTTGTGATCACAAAAGCTTCATCACAAAAACTCAATTGATTTTAGTAAAAAAAAAATTGAATTCATATTGAACAGCCTTGAATTAATATAAAGTAAAAACGACTTTCTTTATGAATGTTTAAGAGAAAACTATAGTAGGGTGAGGGAGTGGCCCCGCACCTCGTTGCTCCGCCCCGCCATGGCCCGCTCCTCCCATGCTTACATATTTATATATATATATATTATATATATAGACATAAGTATATATTTATATTTTACAAATTGTATATATATAAATTTATATTATAATTTGATAGACTTGTTCACAAAGTATGCACTAGCATATTTAAAACTACATAGTTTTTAAATTATAGTCATACTTACAAAATTAAAAGTTACAATTTGGGTCTAAAAATATATTTTTAATCACTTTTGGACCTAGGAATAATTTTTAAACTTAGTGGAATATAGTCCACATGACTCCCCCGAACTACACTAGAGAACTAAGCCCCCCCGGTTCCAAGCACTACCATACTTCCGATCAATGACCTCCCTCCGAAGAGGCTCCCCTTCCAAGTGTTATCTCCATAGCCACTTTCCCAATAATACCTTATTGAAAATCCTCAAATTACGAACTCCCAGCTCTCCAACCGATTTAGGATAACAAACTTGTTCCAACTTGTTAGTTGGAACTTAGTTTCGTCACCCATACCTCCCCATAAAACCGAATGAAACAACTTCTCAACCCGGTTGATCACCCCTGCAGACAATGGAAAGTAAGCGGGGAGATTAGAATGAGTGCTCTTAACAAGAGTAATCTACCCCCATTAAATAAATATAGTCACTTCAAACCAACCAGGCTTCTCTCAACTTTCTGTTTTACAGCCCAACAAGCCTACCAAACTATTGATGTTATGCACCTCCCCCACCGAAACCAACTTTGACTTACCAAGATTCACCTTAAGGCTTGAAGTAGCTTCAAAACATAATAATACAACCCTTAAAGCTTGAATATGACCATGATCTGCATCACAAAAAGTGTGGGTATTACTTGCAAAAAGAAGATGCGAAAGAGTAATAGACCCATTAATGGCATTACTATCCGAAAAGCCAGAAAGTAAACCCCCCCCCCCCTCTGCCCCACAACGGCTTCCACCATCCATCCCAGCGCCTCCATAATAATGACAAAAAGGAAGGGAGATAAGGGATCTCCCTTGAGCCACGTGAGCTACGACAAAAGTCAATGGGTTACCATTAACCAATACTACGAAACGAAACGGGCTGTAGAAACAAAGTGCCTAATTCATGAACACAACCTTGCCCCAAAATTGCATCTCCCAAGCATATAGAAAAGGAAGTCCCAATTCACATGATCAAAAGCCTTTCTCATATCCAACTTACAAAGAACACTAGAAACACCCTCCCTCAAGTGACTGTCTAGGCATTCATTAGCAATAAAAACCGAATCAAGGATTTGTTTACATTGAACAAATGCATTTTGGGGCTTAGAGATCAATGTTTTGTTTTTCATTTTCTTCTGGCTAGAATTTTTCGTGCCAGAATAGTAACCAACATAGATACGTGGGGTGTTTCGTTTCGACAAAAATTCTAGCCATTCCGGCCTGTTTCGGTCTGAAATTTTCACTGTGAAATTTTCGCTGGTTAGTTCTTCTTCGCTTACTTGCCTTGGCTTTTATGTTGTCATTTTCTTTTGCCACCTCTCTCAAGAAAAAGAAGAGAGGATCAAGATAGATAGTGAGTGAAAGAGAGAAAAAATAATAATAGAAAGTATAAAAGTTACAAGATCTCACCTAGCATTATTCTTGGAGAATGGTAAAGAAGTTTGTAGCAAACTATGAAAAAAGAAAAGAAAAGAAAAAAAGGGCTGCTAAACTTACTCAGATTCTCTAGCTCTTTGGGAATTGCCTCCATGTACGATCATGACCCTAGCCTTCCACTTTTACTTTTAGGATAAACAATTCAAGCAACTTACATATCTCAATGATTACTAATAGCTTCGTCGACATCAAAAGAGAGAATTTTCTTAGATCTGGAACTGTCGGAATCCAATGGCAGGTCACTGTTGAAAGAAGCAACCCTGGCTCGTGTGCTGGTACCGAAATATTCCATTCCAGTACCTCAACCGAAATGGCCACGGGAACAGAATTCAAAACTTTGTTAGAGATGATTCGCTCCATTACCTTACTCATACAGTTAGCAAGGACCTTCAATATTATCTTGTAAATCTCACTCACAAGACTAAGAGGTCAAAATTCCTTGAGCTCAGAAGCACCAGGTTTCTTGGAAATGAGGGCAATGAAAGTGGCATTAAGAGATTTTTCAAGCTTTTTAAAACAGAAAAACTCCTAAAAAATCCGCACCACGTCTTCTTTCACAATCTCCCAACAAACTTGAAAGAATGCCATTGGAAAACCATCAGGACCAGGAGCTTTGTCTTTGACCATCCCGCTAACCACCCGAAACACCTCTTCTTCATCAAACGGTCTCTCCAACCAACTCACATTAATAGGGTCATGTGAATCAAAAACCAACCCATCAAGTCTAGGCCTCCAAGAACCAGATTCGGAGATAATATCTTCATAATAATGCATAATAATTAAGATCCTAAGTCCCAATAGATGAGATCGCACAACCATCAGAGTGGAGCATCTCATTAGCATTGTTCCTACGATGCTAGTTGGCCATTCTATGAAAACATTTATTACATTTGCCCCCCCCCCCCTTCCAACTAAAGTGCCATTGATTTTTGCCGACAAGAGATTTCCCCATCAATAACACTCTCTCAAGATCAGCCACCACACATGTTTTCCTAAAAAATACCTCCTCAGAAAGGCCCCATCCTCCTCCCTAGATTAAAAAATCTGCAACTCCTCCATAAGGGAATTTTTCTAACCATTGAAATTCCCAAAAAATTCTGCATTCCACTCGTTTAAATCAAGTTTCAAAGCTTCAAGCTTACTAGCAAGATTGAACCTGGGAGTACCTGTGAACTGATAAGATGTCCACTAGCTCGTAACCTTGTCAACAAAGACATAAGCTCCCAACCACATATTTTAAAACTTAAAATATCTCCAACCCCCATGAATGCCACCACTGTCCAGCAAAATAAGGAAATGGTTTGAACACACCCAAGGCATTCTCTTTTGACACAGCTCCGGGTAACGTGCCTCCTAAGAAGGTGAAACAAGAAAACGACCCAATCTCAACTAGCCACAATTATTAGACCAGGTGGATACACCCACACAAGCTACAAATTAAACATCTATCGATAGAGTGTAACTTCGTTTCATGAAAGCAAAAAATGTCAACATTCCAAGAAATAATCTTCGGCTTCATAAAAAAGATGAGACCCCTCCCTTTCAATCTATCCCTTCTTCCACTCCCCTCCTTAATATCATAATTAATAGAGTATTCTAATATTCTTAACTCCCTTTCTTTTAGAGGCTGATTTCAAAGCCGAGGAGCATCCAAATTCAATGGCTAGGAGGAGAGCTTAAAATTGTTCTTCGAAGCCATCACAAGAGATCCCAACACAAGCTTGCATTTCCTCAACCTTTTTTAAAACCTAATCTGACACAACACATGAAAAAGTGTGACAAGGAGGAAGTGCACATAAAGGAATCAGATCATCCTGTTTCCTAATACAACAATCCCCTTCACGAAAGGCCAATTGCAAGTTCGAGACGTAAAAATCCTCCCTAACGACATCCTGCTGCACCCTACCAGAGTGAAGCAACACTTGTGAATAAACTGCATTGTCCATCCCCGATTGTAGTAAAGCCTCTAGTGGAAACAATGGCTAAACAACCAACTGAGTAGAGTCTTTGGAATGCGAACCCATTACATACGAAACTAGAGGCATCGATTGGACAACTTTCTGCACATCCACTGTTGTCCTTGACTCAAGGCTCGGCAAAAATTCTCCATCTTCCATTTTCGGTGACATTTTCGGCACCGACTCACTGATCGAGAGATCTATGGGCTCTAGTGAATGGCACTGCAGGAGAGGGTGAAAGTTTCAAACCCGATAACCCTAAAACAGGCCCGATACAAAGCTTTTCTCTCCATACGCGGAGTGGGCCTTTAACCAAGCTCAGACCAACTTTTTGTTTACCCTTATTATCCTCTGTTAGCTTCGCCCTTAAAGACTGGCCCAACTGCATCATCGAATGCCAACTTACCCACAAGTCTAGACTCGCAACCCACTCCATCCATCGACGAGCCCACACCCGTTGCAACCCAACAAAGCATAAAATTAATTTTTCCCTCATATCCAATACGGTGCTCTGCATGGACATTAAAGACATGACCTCATTAGCCTCTAACAAGCCACCTTTGGAAACCCAAGCATCATACTTAGGAAATTTAAATTTTGGCTGCACCACCTCCCCACCATCCACCCCACAAACATCCCGCTTTCCCCTTGAGCAGCCATGTGCCCCCAAAGATGAAGACAACTTTTTCTGTACCTCTACAAGAGACCCCTTTAGACCCAACGCTGCTTGAACAAGAGTGGATGGAGAAGCTTTCTGAGAGGCTACTCTTTCTTTCACACCCGAAACATAGGACATGGAAGCTACCTCTTTCAAGGTTGCAGCAAATTGCCTCCAACCCTCACCCTTCAATACTTTTGGGACGACAATAAAACCACACCTCACCTCCTTTCCTGTATTCAGACAACGTCAAGAAGCAACCATATTTGTTATGGCAGCATTGGGCAAGCAACACCTGATTCCCATTACATCTAGACTTGAAAAAACCTGATGTACCAGCCAACGCACCACAAGCATACACCAAAGTGGCCAACCAAGCCATGACATAAACATCCACAGTAATGAACTTAGTGACCTTACGACTTTTCTCCGTAATCCAAGCTTACAACTATTCTCCATAATCCGCCACCATTGGTCGTTCTCAAGATGAAAATAAAAAGTCTTAAGAGTCAATGAGAAGCTTCCTACTAAAACCATGACGAGATCAAAAGAGAGAGTCACTTGGATTTTATTTCATATCAACATATTTAGATTCACATGCAATAAGTACAGCAAGAGGCCAATTTAACACAGTTGGCTATTAAGGAAGAGTTATATGTTATTGTTAAAGGACATAGTTGTAATAAGTGTAACTTGTGTGGGTATAATTGTCAATTGTATGTAGTATATATATGCTATTGTACATCAATGAATAAATGCATTGAAGTATTTTCCCTCCATAAGTTTCTAAATGGTATCAGACTACACGGTTGTCGGATGGTGGTAAGTGGCGTATAGTGGTTCTCGCCGAAATCGAGCTCACTGTGGTCTAAACTTGTTGGAGTGTTTTCTAGTGTCTTATTTGACTTTTGTTGCCCGATCTAAGCTCACCAGTGTTTGCAGCTGTCGGATTCAAGTTTGTTGTCATCCTCCATGCATCCCAGTGGCCTCTTTCTTCATCGTAGGCTGCCCATAGGTGTTTGGAAAGTTTCTGATGTCATCTCTGGTATTGGACACTAGGGGTGAGTTCCCCATCTTTGTTTGTGCATCTCGGCTTGATCCTTGTCATCCACAACTGCCAGAAGTGCTGCCTGTCGCCGGCAACTGCAAAGGGACTTTGGTTGTAGGGATAACCAATCCCTTCCTCAAGTGTGGATAACCCCAACATGGAGTTAAAGCTTGTCCCTAATTTGGAATAATGCCTGTTTGGTAACAAGGATAAGGTAATTCCCATACCACTTATTCTCGTTTAGGATAACCTAATCCGGTTTTGAGTTTAGGTTGAAGTCGATTTTGGTCGATACCTGATACAAATCGATCCTGCCCGATACACACCTGAGACATACTGGTTTCTAGCGGATACAGTCTGATATCGGTCGAAACAGTGTAATTCAAAGCCGATATATGCTAATATAGTGTAATTCTGACTGATAAATGACCAAAATTTTGTTATGCGGGTACTTGGGCTAACTTTCTACATTTCCAGATTGTGTTTCTTGAATTTTGAAGTTGAATTGTTGTTTTTCTCATATATTGTGTGGAGTTTCAATCTCCAAGTTCAGTTGTGATATTTTTTCTGCATCAGTGACAACTAAATTTGAGTTACAATTACATGATGCGGTTGCCTCCTATGTTGCTCCTGGTAGGCGTGGAGGCCGAGGTGGTAGAGGCTCATGTGGGGGACGTGATGCCCAACGTAATTGCACTCAATGTCAAGAATCTCGTAAGTGCACCCATTGTGGTCACACTAACCACTCGGTGGACTATTGTTGGGATGTACATGGTAGACCATATGGATCCGCTAATCAAGTTATTTGCCAAGATATGATTAGTATATCGAAAGATGAGTATGATAAACTTTTGGGTCGCACACGGGTTTCATCTTTCATAACTACTCTTGCCCAATCAGGTACAACGTCCGCATGTCTTGCCTCATCCACTCAAGATCCATGGATCATTGATTCAGGAGCTAATAAATATCTAATTGGTTTGTCCTCTATCTTATCTAAGTTAGATACTGTGACATCTCCAAAAGGTGTAACTTTCGCTAATGGTTCTATTGCTAAAGTTACAGGCATTGGATCCACTAAGCTCACTGACTCTATATCCTTGTTATATGTTCTATATGCTTCTACTTGTCCCTTTAGTTTGTTGTCCATTAGTAAGATTACTCAAAGTCTTCAATATTCAGTGACCTTTTATCTCTCTTCATGTGTCTTTCAGGATATCAAGACGGGAAAAAAAATTGGTACAAGGCATGAAGCTAGTAATTTGTATTATTTTGATGTTAAACAGTCGTCCACTCGATCTCTACATCCTCCTCATCATCTTATTATGAATGGCATTGTCATCTTGGTCACCCTTATCTTTTCCTTTTGAAGCATCAGGTTAGGAATCTAGGAAATGTGTCTCCATTTCCTTGTGAAGCATGTGAAATTAGTAAACATCATCGTGTGTCTTTCGTACCTCGAGTTGATAAACGAGCATCGAGTCTTTTTGAAAGGATATGGGGACCAATCAACATTGAATCAAACAAGTTTCAATATAGATTTATTGATGACTACTCTCATGTGACATGAGTGTTTTTTATGAAGGCAATATTTGAACTCCTTTCCATATTCAAAGTATTTTGGAAATAAATTAAAACCCAATTTAACCAAAGTGTTCGAGTTTTACGTTATGATAATGCTAGAGAATTTCAATCTGCTGCCTTTGCTACTTACTTAAGTAATGAAGGAATTGTTTTTCAAACTTCATGTTTCTATACACCCCAACAGAATGGGGCGGCTGAATGCAAAAATCATCATTTGTTAGATGTAAACTGAGCACTTTTACTGCACATGCATGTTCCTAAATGATTTTGGAGTAATGATGTTCTTACTACTTGTCACCTTATTAATCATATGCCAGTTCTCGATGGTTTCCTTCATCACCACCATTTACCCTTCCTTCAAAACTTTTTGGGTGTGTTTTCTATGTTCATAACCTTGGTTCAGGTTTTGTTAAGCTTGTTCCACATTCTACCTAGTATTTTTTTGTTGGTTATTCTCGGACTCAAAAAGAATATCATTGTTATAGTCTTGTTCTTAGATGCTACTTCACGAGTGCTGATGTTACTTTCTTTGAATCCATACCCTATTTCTCGGACATAGCTTCAAGTATTGACTGTGATCCTCTACCATTACCTACTCTTACACTTTCTCCTTCACACTCACCCAAACTCACCCAACCCTCCTCAATGCCTCCTCCAGTTCCTTTACAGGTTTACTCACGTTGATTGTGGCTGCTAGCTTCCATGCCTTCACCAACCATATCTCCATCTTCAGATTCTGAGTTACCTAGTACTTCAAACTCTCAACTTATTACTCTCCACAAAGGTACTCAATCTTGTGTTACTCAATATCCAATTACTCAGTTTGTCTCATACCATGCATTATCTCCTTCATTCTTATGTTTTACTTCTCAACTTTCAAAACTTTCTGTTCCTAAGACAGTTCAAGATGCTTTACCTGATCCAGGATAGAGGACAGCTATGAAAAATGAAATAAATGCCCTTCACCATAATGGGACATGAGATCTTGTTCTACTACCACCTGGTAAGCAACCTGTGGCATTGATTACAAGGAGACTTTCTCCTAGTGGTTCGGTGGAACGTCTGAAATCCCGCTTGGTTGCTAAGGGTTACACTCAAACATATGACATTAATTACGAGGAGACTTTCTCCCTGTTGCCAAAATCTCCTTTGTTCGAGTGTTGATCTCTCTTGCTGGTAATTTAAACTGGCCCTTATTTCAATTGGATGTTAAGAATGCATTTCTACATGGCAACTTGCATGAAGAAGTTTATATAGAGCAACCACCTTTATATGGAACAACCACCTGGGTTTGCTACTCAGGGGGAGTATTGAGATACTATATGCAAGTTAACAAAGGCATTATATGGTTTGAAACAATCTCCTCGAGTATGGTTTGAGAAGTTTTCTGATGTTGTATTGGCATTTGGTCTTCATAGATGCCAAACAAATCATTCAGTATTTCACCTACATGGTGATAAAGGTCACATTTTGTTGGTTGTATCTATGGACGACATTGTAATCACTGAGAGTGACTTTGCTGGAATTGCTAGGCTGAAACAGTGTTTACATGATCATTTTTAGACAAAAGAATTGGGCAAGCTTAGATATTTCCTTGGAATTGAAGTTAGTAGATCTAAAGAGGGTATCAACCTACGTCATTGGAAATATGGACTTGACCTTCTAGAAGAAACCGGCATGTTGGGTGCATGACCTATTGACACCCCTATGGACCTAAATTGTAAATTCTTGAAAGAGGAAGGGGAGTTGTTTGAAGATACAAGTAAGTATCAAAGACTTGTTGGGAAATTGAATTATCTCACTATCACTAGCCCAGAAATCTCTTATGCAGTGAGTGTACTGAGTCAGTTTTTACAAAAGACTAGGGTTTAACATTGAGATGTTGTAATTCATACTCTTCGTTATCTTAAGCGTGCCCCTGACCTTGGATTACTGTATCGACCAAATGGACATCTTAGGGTTGAAGCATTTTCATATGCTGGTTGGGTAGGATCCCCGTCAGATAGAAAATCTACTACTGGATATTGTACCTTTGTGAGAGGTAACTTGGTTAAATGGAAGAGTAAGAAACAAGCAGTAGTAGCTCGGTCTAACGTAGAAGCTGAATACAGGGCAATGGCTCGCACTACGAGTGAGCTAACATGGTTGCAACACTACCTTCAAGAGATTGGGTTTCCAGCTCCTATCCCTCTCCAGTTATTTTGTGATAATCAAGTTGTAGTGCATATTGCCTCTAATCCTATGTTTCATGAGAGGATTAAACATATAGAGATTGATTGTCACTTTATTCGAGATAAAATACTAAGTAGAGACATTTCTACACCGTTGGTGAAGTCTGCCGATAAAGTCGCATATATATTTACTAAGTCTTTGTGTTGGAGTCGGTTAAAACTTATTTGTTTCAAGCTGGGTTTATATAATATATATGCCCCAGATTGAGGAAGAGTGTTAAAGGACATGGTTGTAATAAATGTAACTTGTGAGGGTATAATCGATGGTTGTCTATTAAATGTAAAACACATGTAAAAAATACTTCTGTGTATATTTTGAATTAATATTATTGTAAAGTAATACAAAGTATTTATACTACAAAGGGTAAAGTAAAAACGAGTGTAATTACATTTATGGACAAAATAAAATAACATATTACAATAAAACTTTATACAAGTTGTTATAAAATCTAATTCTCCCCCTCAAGATGGAGAGTAAATGGAATGAACTCTCATCTTGGCTATTAATGTAGAGAACTGGTGACTGCCCAAGGCTTTAGTAAGTAAATTAGAAAGTTGATGTTGAGACCCAACATGAAATGTCTTAAGAATCCTAGCTTGAAGCTTGTCACGTACAAAATGGAAATCAAGCTCAATATGCTTTGTGCGCTCGTGAAAAGCAGGGTTAGCAGCAATATGAAGTGCAGCTGTGTTATCACAAAACAAATGAGCACTATTTGTAAGGCCCAGTTTCTTCATCAAGTGGCCCGGACCTGGAGTGAAAATGGCCCAGCCATTTTAGTGTTTAGTAAGGGTCCTGAACGACGTCGTTTTTAGAGGTGAGTGTTTCTTCTTCAACTTCCATTTCTTTCTCTCCTTTCTTTCCGCATTTCTCTACTTCAGTTCAGTTTCTTCCGCACTCTTCTCTCTCGCACGTCTCTCCTTTCTCTTTTTCGGTTTCATTTTTATTCCTTGTTGTGGCGTTATTTTGTGGCTTCCGAAACTCATACCCATAACTCCCCATTTCAGTTTTCACTTAAATCAATTCCTCACTTTGCAGCAGAGCACGGGATTCCCTCTCGCATCTCTCCAGCTTTTCCGTTGGTTCTCTTCCTCCTGTTCAAGATTTCATCTTCAGGTATAACCTCTTCTCCTTCCATATTTTTGTTGTGCTGCAACAAGACTCTAATTTAATGCATCCTCTCAGCCGATCCTCTCTCCATTTCATTTTCTGCAGTTTTTGTTTTGGCCGTGAGGTTGGGTTGCGTTTTGTGAGTCTGGGTGTTGTGCGTGGTGGGTACTTCAGGTTGGTGTGTTTCGGGTAGGCATTGAAGCCTTTGCTGGAATTTCTCATTTGCTGTAGCGTACTCATGCAGTTTCCTCTTCGAATTTATTTTGATTTTATCCTCATTTCTGCAGTTTGTTGTTGCCGTGAGTTGGGTTTGCATTTCGTCAATTCTTGGGCTTCCGTGGCTTGTGATTCCTAGTTCTTGGTCATTTAAGTGAGTAAGCCAACACTTTGTATTAGAATGGTCTTAGAATTTTTGATTATTGGTGTTGGACGTTGACTTTGGAGGGTGTTTTAGTAAATATTAAGATTAGTATATGATATTCTCGATTGAATTTAGGACTGTCCAGATTACTACTTGGTTGACTTAGTAAACTATTTTTGCTATAAAATGGTTTGGAATTGTAGGTTTTAATTATTTAGATGGAGGTTGTGTTATTATCTTTTAATACTTAGTTTATATATTTTTTTTATGAATAGGAGACGAGATTGATAGAGGTCAATTTCAAGGTATAGATAATACGCTGCAGGAGTCAGGTAAGCGGGGTTCCTATGCTGGGTTTTATACAAGTTAATAAGACTGAGGATGATTTTACGAAAATTTGCATAATTTGTGTTGTGTTGGGAACTTGTGAAAACAAAGATCAACCTAGGTCACTATTCTGCATTATTTATGAAATCTGTGTGAAAAAGAGAAAAATATGTTCTGACATGCATTGTATAGACATGAGCTAAATTCTGTCATGTGGTTTCTGAAATCTGGAAAAAAGAGCGATATTAAGAATATGAAAAGTTGTGCATTTATTTAGAAAGATGTTCTGGCTTTTGTGTTCAACGTGTGTAAACTGTCTGATTCTGTTTTAGTACTCTGTATTACTTTGATATAAGATCTAAAAACCTTTGGCATGGTGTACTGGTTTTTCGTATCTGACTCTGTCTCTACTTTGCTCTGCTCTGCTCTGTTATGCTCTGCTCTGTTTGGGTTGGTACCAACTTCTCTGTCTCTGAGTGCACCCACTTTGGAAACAAAGTGGTTTTATTGTGGTCTTTCCTGTGTGCACACTCGAGGCTCCGAGAAGAATAAAGGAAAGATTTCACCTCTGTCTCTGCTGGTTTGGCCACCGGGGTTAGCATAACCCTACCACGGGGGTGAAACATGGTCTCTGCTCTGTTTGGATCTGATGATGATACTCAGTTTATGTTATGCCAAAGTACTATGGGTTTTACTTGTCTTAAAACCATCGCTCTGTTATTTTTGAAAATATGATCTGTTCTGCATGATAACTCTGGAAAATATTTTGTTCTGCATACTCTACTTTATAAATGCTCATGTTTGCACGCTAGCATATGATTTCTGCTTACTGAGTTGTTGATAACTCACCCCCTATCATTATAATATTTTTCAGATGATGTGGTGAGTCCAAATGAGGACCTGGATTAGAATGCTGTTTATGTTTAAGCTGAGGAGATGTTGGTAGAAGAAGGACTTCTGGTGTTCTTAGTCTTAATGTCTTTGAGTTTTATTTATGTCTTGAGTTTAGTAAGATCTATGATTGTTATGTCTACCGGGAGGTTATGGACCCCTTTGATTTATTATTATTGCATTAAAGATTGTGTGGAATTTGTAATGAGATTATTGAGAAGATATGAGATTGATTTCATTTATGAAGTTTTTGGAGATTATTCTTTGGATGTGTTGGGAGACATGTTTATGAGTGACAAGTAGTAATTCTCCAAGCCACCCGGGTTTGGGGCGTTACACTATTAGAATGAGAAATTCTAAAATCTGAGAGTAAAGAAAGAAGCCAAACAATTTCACAAGTTGTAGTGGCCATCGAATGATGTTCTGCCTTCGCAGATGAACGAGAAATTGCTTGTTGTTTCTTAGATTTCCATGACACAAAGGAATCTCCAAGAAAGACACAGTAACCCGTAGTAGATCTGCGAGTATCAGGGCATGAAGCCCAATCTGAATCTATAAAAGCTTTGATCTGAAAAGAAGAGTCAGCAGGAAAAAATAAGCCATGTCCTGGAGTGGCCTTAACATATTGCAGAATACGAGTAGCCTGTAAGTGAGGTTCACGAGGCTTATCCATATACTGACTTAGCCGATGAATAGAGAAGGTGAGATCTGGCTATGTAATGGTAAAATATAACAATCTACCAATTAACCTTCTAAAAATAGTAGGATCAGCCAGTAAAATGCCACTGTCTTTACTGAGTTTCAAATTTTGTTCCATTGGAAAAGCTGATGGTTTAACACCAAGATATCCCGCATCTTGTAATATCTTAAGTGCATACTTATGCTGACATAGGAAAATGCCTTTAGGAGATCTTGCAACTTCCAAACCAAGGAAGTACTTAAGCTAACCCAGATCTTTCAGCTTAAATTTAGTGTCCTGCAATGTTTCAAATCATCAATAGACAAATTTAGTGTCCCCGTGTTGCTCATGTGGTTTATGTACTTGCCAAGCCCTTAAATCAGTTCGTTATGTTCAAGAGACAGATTATGTGTTTAAGTTTCTTATGGGATTAAATGATTCATATGAGAAAATTAGAGGTAAGATAATCTTGATGAGTCCTATGCCTTCTCTAGACAAAACCTTTTCCCTAGTTTTACAGGAGGAAAGACAAAGACATACTAGAAATTTGACAGTGTCTTCTCCTGAGGCTTCAACACTAGCAGTCTATAGTAATCAAACAAAAAGAAAGGAGAAATCTGATCTTAGCTGTTTTCATTGTGGGAAGCCTGGACATACTAAGGAAAAATGCTATTGGCTTATAGGATTCCCACCCAATTTTAAGTTCACTAAAGCTAAGCCGAACCATGGTAGTGGGAATTTTTCTTCTCCACATTCAGAAAACCAGGTTTCTTCTCAAAATCAGGAAAGGGGAATACAGGAGAATCCTCAGTTGAACTTATCCTAGAATCAGATTCAGAAACTCATGTCTCTAATCAATGGACAGATGTCTCAGCTCACTTCTAATGACTCAGGTTCTGTTCAGACCACTACTCAGCCTTAAAAATTGTCCACTAAAAATAATCCTTCTCCTGTTGCATACTCCAACATGGCTGGTATAATTTCCTTCCCCACTCACGTTTCTATTGATCATAATGTATCTGTTTTTGATACTCATCAACACAATTGCTTGTCTATTATGCATAAATCTTTTCCTAGTATTGCCAATGTACCTTGGATTGTCGATACTAGTGCTACAGACCATATGGTTTGTTCCACCTCCTTCTTTAGCTCTATCACTTGCTCCACCAAGGCATTTGTCAAATTACCAAATGGATCTCATGTTGAAGCAACTCACATTGGCACCGTGCACCTCTCAAACAACATTATACTCACTGGTGTCCTTTGCGTACCTTCTTTTTCCTTTAACCTCCTTTTAGTTAGGAAGCTCACTCATGAATCCTCTCTTGTTTTCTTGGGTCAATTTTGTTTCATACAAGTCCTATCTTAATGGACAACGATTGGGCTTGCTAAGATCCAGCATGGTCTTTATTTCCTTTTTCCCAGCACCCTCCAAAACAAAATTGTCAATCAAGCAACTTCTAACAACTTGAAAGTTTTTCCTCTTTCCTCCAATCCTTGCTTCTGCAGTGTTGTGACACAACAAGATTTCAACCTTACTAGGGCATTTATCTAATCAGAAACTTAGATCAATTCAGTCTATTTCCTTTGATGCTAAATGTAATGCTTCTTCAGATTGTAATGTTTGTCACTTAGCAAAACAGAAACGAACTTCCTTTCAATCAAGTAGTTCTTACACTTTTTCCAATTTTGATTTAATCCATTGCGACCTTTTGGGACCTTACTCTCAATCATCTCTACAAGGCCATCGCTATTTCCTCACGATTGTCGATGATTATAGTCGAGTAACCTGGGTGTTTCTAATGAAATTCAAATATGAAACCAAACAACTTCTACAGAATTTCATTCTCATGGCACAAACTCAATTCAATTCCAAAATGAAGAAAATAAGGACAGATAATGGAATGGAATTTCACATGCCTATTTTTTATAATTCTCATGGCATTCAACATAAAAAATCATGTGTTTACACTACACAACAAAATGGAATTGTGGAGAGAAAACATCAGCATCTTCTTAACGTTGCTCGAGCACTTCTTTTTCAAGCTTCTCTTCGAACAAAGTTTTGGGGAGACGCCATCTTGACAGCAACTTACCTCATAAATAAGACTCCCACTCCTCTCTTAAACAACAAATCTCCCTATGAGATTTTTTTTCCTCACCCCACCTTCTTATAACCATTTGAGAGTCTTTGGGTGCCTTTGCTTTGTGTCAACCCTTAAACACAACATAACCAAATTTGACCCTAGAGCTATGAGGTGCATTTTTATAGGTTACCCCGCTGGTGTCAAAGGTTATAAAGTCTATAGTTTAGATAACCATACCACATTTATTTCACGTGACATTACCTTTATTGAGTCCACCTTTCCTTTTCTTTCCTCAAATTCTATTCAATCTTCCTCTCAATTTGATTTTGTTATTCCACCAGCATTGTCAAACTTTCATTCTCCTCTTAGCACAACTGATTCCTCTACCAATTTTTCAGACCAGTCTGTACAACCTCTAGCTCCCTCTAATCTTCCTTCTAATCCTCCTTTAATTGATTTAAACCTCACAGCACCAGAATCTGATTCTCCCACACCTGCTCTAGCTTTAGAGCAAAATTCAACCATTGTTCCAAGAAGATCAAATCGACTGCAAAATACTCCATCCCATTTACAAGATTATCATTGTAATCTTGTTTCTCACACCCCTATTCATACATCATCCAATTTTTCCACTCCATATCCTCTTACCAATCACATCACATATGATCATTTATCATCATCTCATCGAGCATATGCATTATCCCTCTCACTCACCCATGAACCCAAGTCATATGAAGAGGCTGTGGCCTATGATCATTGGAAAGCTGCCATGAGGTTTGAAATTGATGCCCTTAAAGCCAATAACACTTGGTCCATCACTACTTTACCTCTTGGAAAGAAAATAGTTGGCTGTAAATATGTATATAAGGTAAAGTTAAAATCCGATGGGACCATTGGCAAGCATAAGGCTAGATTGGCAGCATAGGGTACACTCATAGAGAGGGTTTTGACTACCAAGAGACATTCAGTCCAGTGGCAAAACTGACCACAGTTAGACTCTTTCTTGCATTGGCAGTTGTTAATAACTGGCACTTGGCCCAACTTGATGTGCACAATGCCTTTTTGAATGGGGATCTCGATGAAGAAATATATATATGGATTTGCCACCGGGGTATGTGGTTCAGGGGGAGTCTCAACAACAAAAAAAGCTGGTCTGCAGGTTACATAAGTCACTCTACGGCTTGAAGCAAGCCTCTAGGTAGTGGAACTCAAAGTTCACTACTGCTTTGCTCTCCATTGGCTTTCACCAATCAAAATCTGATTACTCACTATTCACTAAGAATGATCAGCATGGTTTTATAGCTCTTTTAGTTTATGTTGACGACATAATTGTGGAGAGCAACAATTTAGTCACCATAAAAAATATCAAAGAATTCCTGCACAGTCAGTTCAAGATTAAGGATCTCGGGGTCATCAAGTTTTTCTTGGGGATAGAAGTTGCAAGAATAGCAACTGGGATCCACATGTGTCAGAAAAAGTATACATTAGAGATCTTAGAAGATGCTGGATTACTTGGTTGTAAACCAGCTTGTACTCCAATTGGATCAAACCATAAACTTGCACACTCTTCTACTAATATGTTGATAGATGTTACAACCTGTCGAAGGCTGATTGGTAGGCTTATCTACTTAACAATTAGTAGACCAGATATCACTTATGCAGTGAGTGTTCTCAGCCAACTTATGAACAAACTAGCTCAGATTCATTTGCACTATGCTCACCGAGTTTTGAGGTATCTAAAAGGTTCAATTGGTCAAGGCCTATTCTTTTCAGCTAGTTCTTCTTTACACCTCAAAGCATATGGTGATTCGGATTGGGCAGCATGCCCTGAAAGTCGAAGGTCAGTTACTGGTTTTTGTGTCTTTCTTAGGGACTCTTTAGTGAGCTGGAAATCCAAGAAATAGGCAACGGTATCTCGATCTTTTGCTGAGGCAGAGTATCGAGCACTTGCTTACACTTGTTGTGAAGTTGTTTGGTTAATTATACTTTTGAAGGACTTCAATATACAGCACTACTATATTGTGACAATCAAGCTGCTATTCATCTTACCAAGAACCCCATCTTTCACGTAAGAACAAAGCACACAGAGATAGATTGTCATTTTATTCGAGAAAGGGTAGCTGCTGGTGTGATTGTTCCAGTTCATGTTAGCTCTAAGTTTCAGTTGGCGGATATCTTCACAAAGGTTTTGTCCACAGCACAATTTCATTTTTTATTGTCCAAGATGGGCATTTTGAACATATAGGCCCATCTTGATCAGGGGGAGTCTCAACAAAGAGGAATCAAGCCCCCACCAATGAAAAGCTGCTCTGTACGTACTCTGAGAAAACAGAAGAATATCCCTCCAGCTCAGCATAGTTTGTTAGGATCATTTATTTGTCTTTTTTTATAGATAGCCTTTATTCTAGAACAATGTAGAATAGGTGTAGGTTGGTTATTCTTTCTATTTTTTGATTGGCTGAAATGGTATTGCTCGAAGGATATATGTACTGAGGCTGTATACAGATTCTACTACGGAATGAGAATCATAATTTTTCTCTCCAATTCTTCTTCATTTTCTTTCATTCTTTATCTTTAACACTAAGCACTGCCACTCCCCTCACATAGGAAATCTCCTGCCAGGTGAGCAGTGTGCAGAAAGCCGCATCTCCAATATTCGGAATTTTATTTTATTCAATTGAAGGTTTCATTTTTTAGGAATGAAAATATGAATTTATTAGATTGTTAAAAATGTAAAGTTAGAGGTTAATATCATTTTCTACCCTACCACAGCATTCTACTGCCGGGCATTAGCTAAAACGACTGGATTCAGTGACTTGCTGGTTTATTAGAAAAGAAGAAACTATCGGACTGTGTCACAGGTAATCTTGATAGAAAATGAGTGCAAACACCAAAACATTTCAATGAAAAGCAAGAGAGAATAGTGTGGTACTAACAATACTTGTAGATCCATTGTTTCCAAAACACAAGCCGACTTCCACTAGGGAATAAATGAGGCGCAGAAGCCAATGCCAACAAGGGGGAGTTCCCATTCGCGTTATTAGCAAATGTCAAACGTGGGCAACGCTGTAATAAATCCAAAGCAATATCTGTACTTGTATTGGAAGAAAACAATGAACAAAAAGGAAATTACGTTGTGAAGATTTCAAATTGTCCAGAACAACTAATGTACATTCATAGATAAGAGTTGTTACCCAAGGTTCGCGTAGATATAGCATTAATAAAAAGATCAGCACCGTTATAGCTTCTTTCCGGCATCAAATCTCCCGGCGGAGTGAGAGAATAGAGATAGCGAGCCGTTTCTATGTGCCCAAAAGAAATGGCCGTATAAACCGGAAGATATTGTCCAACCGAACTTGCAATGCTGATCAACTTCTCGTTCTTGCTAAGCATGCACTGGGCCATATCTTTTTTTCCACCAACAGCTGCCTCAGTTAGGGCTGAGAAACCGTCATAATCGAGGATTTCCAAGTCATCTGCCCGCATCAGCTTTACCAACTCTTCCACTACACCTAAATGTCCAGCAGCAACAGCAATGTGAAGAGCCGTGTTGCCCTTGTGTGTGATTCTCGCGCCCGCTGCAGTGGGCCAAGACTCGAGAAACTCCCTCGCAGCGGTCCAATTTCCACTCTGCACAGCCTTGTACAAGTCCGCATACATGAGATGGCCATCGACGCTATCGTTGTTATAAGTGCCTGCATTGTTTTTTTTTTTTTTTTTTCCATCGAATAAAATGAAAGTAAAACCATTATCATAATTAATGGATGAAGTTTTCTTTAAATATAAATTTAAGAAATAAGTAGTTATTTAAGGGTTGTTGAAAAGAAAAAGTAGTTATTTAAAATTTTAAGGGCCACAATTTATATAAATAATAAGCATGCCACGTCAATGCAACTGAGATATCTACGCCAAGGGAAAAAAAATTAGAAAATCTATTTTGAATTTTTATTTTTTATAATCCAATACAATGTAGAAAATTTTCACATGAACTATATGCTAAAAGGTTATTGATGTTTTGGTTTTTTTACAAATTATAATAATATCCTACTATAAGTAGTATAGTAACACATGACCGACTTAGGTAATATCTTTATAATATCTTTTTTTTAATTTTAAGGTGTTGAATTTTTTATAGTTATTAATTATCCTGAAAATTAATGAACTAGCTAGATTTGGGTCTCGTTTGATTTCACAACTCATCTTATCTCATCATTACAAAATTTTCAAATTCTCATATAAAATAAAATAAATAATTCAATTTTTTCAAATTTCAAAACAAAAATAATATTAAAAATATATATTCTAACAATATTTTATTCAACTTTTAACTTTGATCTCAATTCATTTCATCTTATCTCATCTTCGAAAACAAACAAGGAGTTTCCATATAAAGTTTTGTTACACCCCATATGCAATAGAGTAAAGAAGTGTAAGAGTAATGATCAGATGAGAAATATTCTAACAATGATTGAGATGCTCAAATCCAAAATGCTCTTTGAGTGCAGTTGTTTGTAAAGTTCTTGAGTGCAATCATTTTGAGTGAGAGAGAGAGAGACCTGAGTTGGTATCTTTTGGCACATTGTACATTTCTGCCAAAGTATCCCAAGCAATTTTGGCAGAAACAATCTTCCTAATCTCATAAAAGGTGTCTGTCCCGCAGGAATTCTGGATGATATGCAAAGCCATAGAGTTCTTCTTGCTCCAAACCTTAAAAGCAGCTTCATCTTCATGTTTGGGTGGTTCGATTGTTGCTTCAACGATGTCCCAAACATCTTGACTCATCAAATAGGTTTTCACCCTTATACTCCAGTCCACGTAATTATCTTTGTGAAGTACTTCAAGAATAGCCGCACACGAGGTAGTCTTCCTTTCCATGTTTAATCTGTCAGTTTATCCAACTAGTGGTGTGAGCAAAATAAAAGACAACAACAGAAACGACTTGACAGTAGCGGGTTATGGATCTGCCAAAGTTTCGAAGTGAATTATGGGATATGAGAGAAAAATAGACACATAAATTGAGTTTTATAGTATATTAAAAATTTAATATTTTATGAAAGATTTATATTTGTTACAATAAAATCTTGTGCAGTCCACTTTATGTGTATCTCTTCGGCCCTCTCACTCTAAGTCTAAGCATTAGATTTTAAACAAATATTCTTGAGAATCTTGGTTAATGGTAACTATGGTAGTAATTCATTGATAAACTTCTTTAATGCATGATATCTAAATTATATCATGAAATGATACATTTACAGCTCTTTAAAAAAATTTACAACTTATTACATGATCATCTAATGCAAATATGCCACTTCATTAAAAAATCAATCTAAGTTTATAAAATTATTCTTTATTTAATAAAAAGGATAAAATCCGAAGTGTAAGAAAAATACATTAATTTTACACCTTGCAACCACAAATTATCAACTTATTTATTTATTTTGTACCTTGAAAGTTTTGAATTCACTTTCTAAACAAACAAGATATTTTACGTTGCATCTTTTATTTAAATATGACTTTTAAGATTGTGTCACATAACTAGCTAAGTTTTATTATTTTTAAAGAAATAGTATTTACAATCTTAGCTGGGTGTGCAAATTCCACGCACTTCTTTTAAAAAAATATATATAAATTTTAAATCTACATAAAAAAATTATTTTTTAATAATAGATTTTATTTTTTTTCAAAATAAGCTTGACTTATATACACCTTAAGAGTATTGTATTTAGTATTACTATTATTTTAATGCTCAACTATTGATATAAATTAAAATAAATAAAATAATTTAGTATTTAAAAGTAAGAAACAGGTGAAAATTTATAAATAAGAAAAATAATTAAGAAATATCCAACTTTAACTAACGAGAAAGATGAGAAGACCTTGTACAGATCTTCATTAATGCTCATTCGGCTAAAAGCAATACATAAAAAGCGACGCAGTATCAGTTGCACCTGCACCGCGAAGTCACTAGCACCCAAACTCAAATACTCGTGCGAAGTCAATGTAAATGCCTTAATTTGCGCAATAGATAGGAAGGGAGGAAAGCATCATCCCTAACTCACAATGATGATTCGGATTTTGATATAATTTTTTTTACATTTATTCATAAAATAAATAGTAAATAAAAAAATAAAAATAAATAAAGAGAGATACAGAGATTTACATAATTTCACATAATGCTTACGTCTATAGATTATTTGTTGGTGAAATCTATTATAATGAATGATTTTACAATCTCTCATGCCCTCCCTCATATCTCACAATATAATAAAGAATTTAGGGAAGATATTTTAGAGTCATTATATGTGGTGGAGTTTGCACATAGAGAGTTCGTGTGGAGAGCCTGTGGAGAGAGCTTGTGTGGAGCTTGTAAGATTTATGGGGATCTCCTCCTTATATAAAAGTATATTTCCTTAGAATGATTGAGTTCAACTTGCATTGTGAAACATTTTCCTTTTAATAGTCTGAGTCTCTTTCTTTATAGAAGTCTGAGTTAACTTGTCTTATATCTTCTTGAATTTATCTCTTAGCTTGATTTTCGACCTTATCTCGAGACTAAATTATAGGCTGTTGATTTGACCTCTAGAGATGCCCACGATTCTTAAGGTTGATTTGCTCAACAAGAAGGTTTTGAAAATCTTCAAGTCAATAATCTACAGAATAAATTTGGTGAAAATTGGTCTCTGGTTTCCTATTTAGTCCCTGTTTTCCTGTTTGTTTCCGTGATCTTTTTACAATTGTCGGTAGTAGTGGATTTTCTACCTCTTGGTGTAAGTCGTCGTTTGATGTTTCCATTTTGGGGTTGATTTTATAGTTTATTTGCAATAACCCACATTGAAGTAGTTAGGAAGCCCGTCGACTCCTTGAGTCCACATTAAGTGATTGTCAAGCCCGTCGACTCGTTCCCTAAGGTAACCCACCCGAGGCAATTGTGGAGCTCGGTGGCTTGTTCCCAAAGGTAACCCTCTAGTGGCGGTTGTAGCACAAGTGTAAACACTCGGCATTCACAAGGTCGTCTAACCTCCGTGCCCTTTGAGGCAACGCAAGTGTTTTTGCTCACCTATGGTGTATGGGGGCTCGCGGGGTCTTCTGACATCCGTGCCCTTTGAGGCATAATGAGTCTTTTGCTCGCATATGGTGTTTAGAGGGTCGTGGGATCGTCTGACCTCCACGCCCTTTGAGGCACCACGAGTCTTTTGCTTGCATATGGTGTTTTTGGTGGGAGGTTGAGTTCAATCACGCTGCTATGGTGTGAGGCGAAGTTCGTCCGCCCTGAGAGATTTTCATCAAAAACCAAATAGGTAAGTGTAATGCAAATTACAAGTTTTAGAAAGACTAACCAGAGTTATTTAGCTGCTATTCTCAATTCTTCCTTAGTTGGGATTGTTTGTTGTTGGCAGTTTTTTTTGTAGTGGAAGTTGTTCGTATCTGATTATTTGTTTGTGATTTTCCCGTTTGCATATCCTCTTTACATGGTGCAGATGTCAGTTTTATTGCTCGCCGAGAGGCATTGGTCTGGTTGCTCGCAGATGGGCGTGGGTCTGGTTGCTTGCCAAAGCGCATTGGCCTGGTTACTCGCCAAGGAATGTTGCTCGCCATGCAACGTTGGTTGCTGTGTGGACTGCTCGGAGTTGTCTACGTGAGCGAGGGAGCTTCTGTGGCGTGCAAAATGTCAATTGGTCTCAATACCCTTTACTAAGGGTTTGCGTTCATTATATAGAGCAGAGAATACATCATTGTTGCCGGATTCTTTGAATCTATCTACCACTAATATGCTATATAATGTAAGTATTTACCTCCTAATTGATAGCTATATACAATGCTATACAAGGTAAGTATTTACATCCTAATTGGTGGTGAACGACTCATTGGCCACCACAAGGGTAGTGGGCTACAGAGGGTGCAGACAAGGTTGGCTCCACAAGCTTACAGTTGAGCTTCACGGTAGAAGGAGCCTTGCCACGGTGGAAAGATGCTCGCCAAGGGATGCTTCCCTCCATGTGACGTTGCTCATTGCGTGTCATTGCCCGCCTTAGGCAGTGAACTACTTGGCGAATTCTTTGCGGCGTGTGGCGAGGAACAGTGGGCATGGACATTGTTCATCGTCTCCATGGTTGCACCATGGCTCACGAACGACAATGGTGGCAAAGAACTTATGGCAGACTCGGTTGGTGGGCGAGGATCATCATGATTGCAATAGAGAACATCGGCGTGGCCATGAGTGGCTCCACGAGCTCGTTGATGGGCTGTGCCGGCATGTGGTGTTGGCGTCGAGCGACTTTCCATGGTGTGCACTGGTGAGAATGGTGAGGGATAATGGCGGGGAGCTCCAAGGAGGTTGGGAACCACCATGCCGGCAACAGACAACTCCTGTGAGCAAGGCGGTAGTTGACAATGGGCTGGCCAGTGCATGGACGCCTGGTTAGGTGATCCTTTGGTAGCGTGCATCCTCTGCCTACACTGTGCCTGATTTGATTGGCTTTCGGTGTCTTGGAACCACCCCACCAGCGACAAAAATCGCTAGTGCTGCGGGTGGTGGCCTTTCCAACTCATAGATGCCGGTGTGTGAGCCTCCAGCCACTCGTTGTTCTCTGCCAGCACTATGCAAGGCATGCATAGTGCACCGGTGTGATGAGCAACCGGTGGGGGGCTTTGTCGTTGCGGTATCTCTACCATGTTGGGTAGCCACCCTCAAATCCCGTCGTGCTATGGGGGTGCTCGTTGCAAGACTTGCACGAGGAAAGAACAATTGGGTGCAGGCTTGCACTCCTTACGTACGCTATGCATGGCATGCACAGTGCATTTATCATGCGTGGCCTGCAAGCATAGCTGCACATTCTCATTCTTTTTCCTTCTTTTTACAAAAAATATTAATGAAATAAAAAATAACAAGGAAATAGTTGATTTGATAGGAAAAACTTATCTGACTTTTGGAGACGATCTTGTGAGCCGCGGAATTCCCCCACTCCCCTTCTCGGCATTAAGAATAAAAAATTGATCCCACAGATGGTGTGAAATGTTAATGCCTTAATTTGCACAACAGACTGGAAGGGAGGAAAGAATCATCCCTGGCCCACGATAATGATTTGGACTTCAATACGG
This sequence comes from Juglans regia, assembly GCF_001411555.2. NCBI lineage: Eukaryota > Viridiplantae > Streptophyta > Magnoliopsida > Fagales > Juglandaceae > Juglans > Juglans regia. Next base: position 12,905,404 of record NC_049914.1, read on the forward strand.
TGTTCTTCGCGTTTATCCATAAAATAAATAATAAATAAAAAGAAACATGGAGATTTATGTGGTTAGGTATAATGTTTACATCCACGGGTTGTTTGGAGGTAAAATTCATTATAATGGATGATTTTATAATCTTTATGGCCTCACATGTCTCACAATATAAGAGAAGAATTTAGGGAAGATCCTTTGTCCTTTGGAGTCACTATATGTGATGGAGTTTGCACGTAGGGAGCTTGTGTGGAACATGTCAGATTTATAGGATCTCCTCCTTATATAAAAGTCTATTTTTTTAGAGTGATTTAGTCCAATTTGTCTTGTAAAATATTTTCCTTTTAAAAATCTGAATTTCTTTTATTTTAAGAGTCTGAGTCAATTTGTATTTTCTTTTCTTAATTTTATCTTTTAACTTGATTTTCGATTTTGTCTCGAAATTAAATTAAAAGCGGCTGATTTTACCCCTACAGCCCCATGCATGTAGCCGCCACCACACAAAACCTATAGTCCCACTCTACGTATGACATGACACTTCCATTATTAGATGACCACTTTTTAGTCATTATAATCTATTAGGATCTGGGTCATGTATATATAAAATCAGTCCCGACTTGTGGCACTTCGCCCAACATATTTCATGCCCGCCATGCAAGGTGCCCGCTCGACGCTAATCACAAATTTAGCGACATATCCAACTTCTGCGTGGTGGCACTTCATCTGCGAGATATTCAACTTCTTCCACCTCATATAATAGGATAGATAGCATACAACGGGATTGTTCTCAAGTTGCAATGATCCGACGCATCGCCTAATATAAAAGTACAAGGATGTATAGCACATGGTGCATGTCGTCCTTGGGGTGCCTCATATAAAATCATTAGGGGGTAACTGATCCGGTTTGATTTTGGACATATTTTAAAATTGAATCGATACATACCGATTTTGATATTTGAAGAACTAATACCGCACCAGTTACACTTATAAACCAATATTTTCGATTTTATCGGTTCCGGACTAGTTTAGTCCAGTTTTTTCGATATATTATATAGTATATATAATATAGTATATTAATATAGTATATAATAATATAGTGATAATATATTGTAGTATATTATAATATATATTATAATTGTATTATAGACTATATATTATAATATATAGTGATAATATATAGTTATTTATCTAGGATTTTATAATTTATTATTATATTAATTAGTAATTTATTATATAATACAAAACTATTTTATATATAATTATATATAAATATTATATATAATATAAAATATATTTTATACAATATAAAAAATTAAAATATATATATATATGAAGTGGTCTAAGAAAAAGAAAAATCGAAACCGGACCAATTTTGATTGGTTTTAAGAAAAATGAAACCAATAACGGACAGGACCGAACTCGATTTCAGACCAAATCCTCCGGTCTAGTCCAGTCTACTGGTTCACCAGTTTTTCTTTTTCACTCCTAAAAATCATCAACGATGAGGTTGCCCTCCAACCATGCCCAGCCTAATGCCCTCATGGAGTAGCGGAGTCGTCCTCGAGCTTTGCTCAGACACCTTGCCTCATATAAAATTATCAATAGTGGGGTCGCCCTTAAGCCATGATCAGCGTCCCAACCCACCCTCGTGATTTAGCGCATGTTGAGGGTAGTCCTCAAGCCGTACTCGAACACATTGCCTCGTATAAAATCCAAATATCTCCATTAGTAGAACAAGCATTAGTGCTCCTTAAATGCTTCATGCAGGTATTCTTTGGGAATGGGCCACTGAGTACCGCAACTGTCTCGCGAGAGTTACCTTCAGGAAAGAGTCTTTGGACTCCATAGCCACACATGTAAGTTACCTTTTGACTAAGCTCTACAATCGACTTGCGCGGGCCCATTCGAAAACGAGTCAACGAACCTAGCATCTGAAAATGATGGATTTTGGGTCGGGTTCCCTACCACCTAGCACAGGTATGCAACTACAAAAATAAAATAAAAATAAAAATAAAAAGACCCTCTTAACTTTGGCTTCCGCCAAGAATAACGTCCCTTCTTGAAGCAAGAAATACTTCGCTATAAGTTGAAGGAACATTTAACAAAAACAATCACCAATCACGAGTGAACTATTCATTCCATGCCAACTAGAACTAATATATTTTTGGATTCTGCCAAAACACGAGTTGTGTGCTCTTACGTCCACAAAAGACGAACCTCCTTGAGGCCCATTCTCGGAGGCCCTTGCAACATTAATATTTTACAAAATCTCCCAAGGCCCATATATCCTCGATCGGAGTCTTCATGAGCATCATGCAACAGAGAGAAATCTAGGAAAAATTCCCATAATTATTTCCTTGACATTCTCGCGGACTTTCTTTTATCGCGATTGACTTTCTTCTAAAGTTATTTAGGTCTTCTTTTGGATCAAGCCGATCTTAAAATGTTAGAATTGCCAGAGTAATATTTTCACTTATACTCTCAACCAATCAGATAGTACCTCTATGATCATGTGTATATAAACCCATACACTGTAAATTCACTACTACAAAATATCAAGAATTACTTAGCTCATGGAAGCCCACAACAAGGGGAAAAATAAAGACAAAGGTGGGTTATAAGATACTATAAAATCACCAAATATATATAGTAAATCTTACCATCAAAAGATCTGTAAGTTTTTTTTTTTTTTTTTTTAATTGTTAAGAAATTAACTATTAGTGAATGTAAATTTTTTATTAATTTTTTAATGGATAAAAATGTTTAAAAAATACTTTAAAACGTATTATTTTTACTAGTGTGCTTATATTATTTGAGATGATGTTCATATTTTAAAAATCTCACCCGATCTTTGGTTCGTACCAAATCTCGAGTGAAAAGAAAAGTGGTGTCATGTGTTGCTTATACAGTGTTTTTCTGGTTAAAAGATGAGCTTAATTTGCAACACATCGATGCAGACGAATCAAGAAAACTGATATCATGCAAAAACGAAAGACATTAATTAATTATTAATATATAATAACATACTTACGTTACGAGGGAAAGATGGATGGTTTGTCTTCCAAAATTGCCGCTTTGATTGACTGCAAATCCCGCCGGCCGGGCGGTGGAAAATGATGGATGGAACCGCCGGCGTTTTCCGAGACCGCTATTATAGATCTCACTGTGCAGTGGAAGTCACTCACTGATATATTATGGACGAACTTGATGAACGAAACTCAATCATAGAGACACCCTCTCGCGCGTGTCGTTTATTATATAGACACAACTGTCAAAATGTTTTTAATAATTAGAGATATGTTCGAGGTGACGTGGATCGTCAATTAATTATTTTGTATTTAATATTCTTCAAAATATTTATTATAAGACATGGACCATGGTTTAAAAATTAAATTGTTTAAGATTTTAAAATTTCGAAATTTAAACGTAATTTATTGGGAATGAAGGTCACGTAGATCTTGTATTGTTTATGAGGAATACACCACATTTTTTAAATTTTTAATATTTTTTTTAAATTGACGAAATCTATTAAATATTATTTGTGATTTTAGCATAAGAATTGACGAAATCTATTAAATATTATTTCTGACTTCATTGTATGGACACAATATATTAGCAAAACATAATATGTGAGGACGGCTCTCTAGCACTAGTTTTTAATTTTTAATTTTTAACGCTGGTTGGGTTATATAGAGAAGGGAAATGCTTCTCCCATGAGAGTGGCCGGTATCCACTATCCAGAAAGGATATTGATTGTGTGCTTTTTTTACTGTTAAGAAAATATTTTTCCATGTGTTTGTGATTTATGTTTTTTCTTAAGTGTTTAAGGGGCATTAAAAATTGTTTAAAAAAAAATTATAGTTCAGTGGCTTTTCACGGTGGATCTAGCATGATCTTACAGAGAAAAGATGGTCTACCAAGCATTTGCACCGATAGGTGTATTTTTGTTTTTATTTATTTTTTAAACATTAAGAAATGCACCGAGTTGAATTTTTTTTTTTTTTTAAACATTAATTTCTTAATGTTCAAGAAAAACAAAAAGAAGGCACCAATAGTTAGACCTATCAGTCTCCGTAGAAGCACCCGTAATATATTATATAGAGTGGTGCTAGTATGATAGAGCACCAATAAAAGGTACCGATAAAAGGTACTGAGAGTCTTCTTTTTTTTTTTTTTTTTCTTTTTAAAAACATTTTTTTAATGCATTTTTCTTTAAAAACCCACAAAAATTAAACAAATACAATATTAGAAAATAAATAAACACAAATACTAAAAAAATAAAAATAAAATAATCGGTAGAAATGATATATACCTATTTTCCTTATAGATATGGCCAGTGCTAGAGCCACTGATAGTATCACTTTTGTTTCTTTTGTTAAAAGCATTTTTTATGTAATTTTTTTCTTAAACAAACAAACACAATACTAAAAAAGAAACAAACACATTCTAAAAAAAGAGTAATCGGTACAAATTATAGGTACACTTTTTTTCATTTTATATATAATATATAAATAAATATATATATATACATATACATACACATACATACACATACGTCCAGTCAAAGAAATAAAAAAATATTTATTAATGGAACAAATAATAAATCATATGAAGAGAATTCATTAAACTGAAATCATAATAAGACATACATTGCTCCAGTTGTTATAAAATCAGTTAGACATATACAAAATAATAATAATTTTATTCTAAATGAAAAATTAAACTAAATGCATTACAAATAGATTAATGTGAAATATATTATCATAGAAAATAAATAAGTGAATATGATACAAATCATGAATAAATGCATAAATCAAAAACTAAAAATAAGAATTATATTTTGTAAAATGACAACAATATTAGTCTAATGACTACTATTTATTTTTATGAATTATTGGACAAAATAAGATGAAGATATTGTTATTTTTTTCCCAAATAATACAATATAGGAATAATCATAACATGTTTAAATATAAAAATAAATATAAAAATATTTTTATAAATTATTATACATAGAGTGCTTGCACTGGGGCGAGTAAAATTATCTCACACCTGGACAAACAAAGAGTGCTCACAACCCAATGCGAACACCGTGAAGAGTAACAATGCTCGTCCTAAGGCGAACACCTTAGGAGAAGTGTGAAGCTCACCCTCTAAGCGAGTAGAGAGTAATGGGAAAAATACTCGCCCACTAGAGAGAAAGAAATCACGCCCAAGGCGAGCATAAGCACTGGCACTTGAAGCGAGCAAAGAGTGATCGCGTCAGGTTGAGTAACAACAACTTGCATCAGGCAAGCAACAACATCTTGCACTAAGAGAGTAAAGAGTGCTCACAATCCAGGATGAACACCTTGAAAATTAACAATACTCGCCCAGAGGTGAGAACCGTAGGAGGAGTGCTCGCTCTAATAAAGAAGAAATTCATGCTCGTGGTGAGCATAAGTGTTGGCACCCGAAGCAAGAAAATAGTGCTTGCTCTAGGGCAAGCAACAACATCTCGAACCATGGTGATCAATAGTCGCACTCACTAGGGAGCGTAAAAAGTGCTCCCACCCCGAGAAGACTTCCTTGAAGAGCAACAATGCTAGCCCCAAGGCAAGCACTTGTCAAACACACATGTAGATACAACCACAACAACCTAATGGTAGAGATTTCAAGGGCTTTTTAATCACTGGAGTTGATTTCCCTATACTACCTAGAGTTATGGAGTTCGAGGAGCAAGAGATGAAGCTAGACCTGGTGGAATTCATATTGTAGAGGTGATGTTGTCACCTTCCACGAGGACCAAGAAACTCACACTCATACCTACAAAAAAAAAAAAATAAAGGAGAGGAAAAGTAAACAATGGCTTTGTTTCGAACAAAAAGAACAATTCGGGATCCAATGAATAGGAAGTGTCTCATAGTTGAGAGAGTTGAGAATTTTATCGAACAAAACAAAAAGGAAAAGAAGAAGAGAAGCATAAAAAAGAAAGTAGTGGAAGGGAGTCAAAAAGAAGGCATCGAAGTTCTTGGGCACAAGGCAAGCAAAAGGACCAAATAAGGTCTCAAAGGCACATCCCTCACTACACAACCAAGGATATCTTCATTAAAAACCATACCTTTTTCACATCTGACAGAGATAATTACGCAATTTCAAATTTACTACTAGCGTCACTCATAGGGATACCATCAAACAAAACAAAACAGACACACATCAATCATAAGAATACTAATATGTCCTCCCAGAATAGAACCTAATTACTGATGAAGTTGACCAAATTTTGAAGAACGCAATGAATTACTTAGACCAAACAACCAAATGACGAAAAACACAGTCGAGAGAAATTAATTTCTCATGCCATACATTTTATACATCCTAACGCATAATAAAGTTTAAGGGTAAAATGTAGTATAGCCATCAAATACAAATCACTATTCATTGATGGATGATCACTTTTATAATAGAGGTAGATATATATTTCTTTCTAAAAAAAACCTCTATTAATTCGAAAGAGAGAAATATATCGAGGGATAGTTGTCTCATACTTAATTCAAGAGAATTATGCACAAAGAATTATGTAAACAATACTAGTTAATTCATTACAAATTAAAAAATGATTGAGAAAAAGAAAGAAAATTATTACAATGGGCTTTAGTGGGAGATGGTTGTCGCATACTTAACTAGATGAAAAATAAGAAGTATGACAAGTGGGTGAATTCGGTCTGGTCCCGTCAGTCCCGAGGAGGTTTTGTGGACCGAACCGAACTTATTCGGTCCATTGCTTTTCCACCCTGGACCAGACCGAAATGCCTTAGGACCGATTCAGTCCGGTCCCATTCGGGACGGTCCAGTCCGATTGGTCCCATTTGGTCCAACCCTGTATCAAATGGGCCAATGGGCCAATTCTTATATCCTATATTTTCGACCCAACAGTGAAAGTCCACTAGCATTTCATCCAATTTTAAGCCAAAAAATACTAAAAATGAACTTGAATGGAAAATAAAAATAATCATAAAAGGAAAATTATCTATATACAATAGATTTTACTACAAAATAATAAAAATTTTCTATATCCATCCAAGCAATTTAAACAGTGTTAAAACTGAAAATTATACTATGCTCATCATACTAAAAGAGAATCAAATATGTCTTTTAGAAATCAATAAAATGAAATCAGATGCCAAGAGCAAAACATCTAGACATTTCAACATTATGATGCAGTGTTAGCTTTCAGGAACCAGTTTAGGAACCCCACAATGAATTATCAATCAAATAAAGCACAAAAACAAAATAGTGTCGTTTGATGTTTGGCACAAATATTGTAAATTAGTTAAAAAAAATACAAGATTTCTCCCATCAAAGAAAAAATACACAGATATTGTAAATTAGTTTGGGATGTGGTAGTGATGTGGGGACGAGGGCAAGAGAGAGCTGATGATGCCATCGGCAAGAGAGAGCGGCGAGTACCATGCGTTTGGCAATGAGCAGCTCTCGTGGTTTGGGATGCAGCGGTGACGTGGGGAAGCCGTGAGAGAGAGCGTGCGAGGGAGAGAGAGAGGGCTGCGTCGGGATTTGGGGGAGGAGATCTGGCAGACAAGGAGCTAATGATGCCGTCGGTGACGAGCTGCTCTCATGGTGTTATGTTCACTTCATCACCAGGAAGCAAGCTCGAGCTGGGAACGGAAGGGAAGTGAGGAAGGCATCTGTTAGTTAGTTAGTTAGTTAGTCACGTGTTCTGCATGTGTTCCTTTGATAGTATTAATGTACCTTTATGTCCTTACTTACTTGTTAAGAATTACCATAGTGCCCCTTGTAGCCGTTGTTAATAGTCATAAGGCTTCTATAAATACGGAAGCCTTTTTCCTTTGTAAGGATTGAATAAAAAAGTGAATAAAAGTTTGGAGGTTCCTGATCCCTCGAAGATCAGAATTCAAGTTGTTTTTCTTCTCAATTCTAGTCTGTTGTTACAATTGGCATCAGAGCCCTTCGAAATTTTGGGCACAAACACTATTTTTTTTTTCTTCTTCTCCTTTTCTCTTACCATGGCAGAAGGCACACGGTTCAAAGAATTAGAGAAGCTTGTTCTTGGGTTGAAGCAAAATCAAGAACTATAAGACTAGAGAGTTGCAAATCATTAGAGTGCTTTGGAGGGACTGAATTCAAAGATGGACCTTTTGTTGGAAGCAATGAATGGAGGCAGAAATGATCGAAATGGAAAGGGCTCAAATGTTGATGGGGGTCACATGGGCAACTCATCTCTGAATTCTGGAATGCAGTTTCGTAGCATTAAGTTAGACTTTCCAAGGTTTCATGGTGATGACCCATCTGGATGGATCTATAAGGCAAATCATTATTTTGCCTTACACCCCATGCCAGATGGACAAAAGATTCTGATGGCCTCGTTTTATATGGAGGGAAATGCCTTGGTTTGGTTTCAAGATGTTGAGGAGACTGATTCTTTCAATTCTTGGCATTCTTTTATTAAGGCTGTTCAATTAAGGTTTAGTAGTTGTTCTTATGATGACCCTATGGAGGCCATTACAAGGTTGAGGCAAACTTCTACAGTTAGTGCCTACAAAACTCAATTTGAGGTCCTTTCTAATCGATTGAAAGGCTTGTCTGAACATTATAAACTTTCTTGCCTTAGGGATGAGATACGACTCCCTGTGAGAATGTTGCACCCTCAGTCCTTGAATACTGCTTTTGGATTAGCCAAGATCCAAGAGGAATATATCACTAGCACTAGGGGCAACAATAGGCTCCATTCCTCTTGTAATTCTGCTCCTAGTGAGGGCAGCAACTCAGTTCTTGGTAATTCTATGAGGAAAGAAGGACTTTCTGGTCCAAAGCCCACCGCCTTCAAAATTTCAACTCCTTTTCAGAGACTTACACCAGCAGAAATGAAAGCAAAAAGAGACAAAGGGATCTACTACTTCTGTGAGGATAAGTGGCAACCTGGTCATAAGTGTAATAAGGCCAAGTTCTTTGAAATGGCAGGATTGGAATGGTTACAAGATTCTGAGAAGGAAGAGGCTGGTCCACAAGATTCATAGGGAACTAATGAACCTGTGGGAGTAGAGATTGAGGTACCTGAGATCTCATTCCATGCAATAGCAGGCTGTATAAGCCCAAAAACTATGAGAGTCCATGGCAAAGTTAAGCACTGCTCAGTGATAGTTCTTGTTGACATTGGCAGCACACATAACTTCCTTGATCCTATGATAGCAAGGAAGGTGGGGCTAGCTATCAAGCAAAGTGGTCAGATTGCAGTACGGGTGGCCAATGGGGAAAGCATGAATGGTGAAGGTCTGGTCCAAAATTTACAGTTTTAGATTCAAGGCCACCATTTCAACAATGATTTTTTCTTACTACCATTGGGAGGTTGTGATGTGGTGATTGGTATGCAATGGTTGCGAACCTTAGGTCCTGTTTTATGGGATTTTACTAATCTCACAATGACATTCACCAGTGACACCATTTGAGGCATTATATGGAATCTCTCCTCCAACCTTAATTCAGTATGTTGATGGTACTACTCAAAATGAAGCCGTGGGTAGGGAATTAAAGTCGAGAGATGAGATACTAAGGTTGTTAAAAAAGAACTTGATGGCTACACAGGTTGCTATGAAATAGCAGTATGATAAACATCACATTCAGAGGAAGTTTAAGATGGGTGATTTAGTCTATTTGGAAATGCATAAGTATAAACAACAGACTGTTAGTCAAGCCAGTAGATCCAAGTTAGCTGCCAGATATTGTGGTCCATTCAGAATTTTGGAATGCATTGGAGAGGTAGCTTATAGACTTGAATTGCCACCAAGCTCATCAGTTCATCCTGTGTTTCATGTCCCAAGATTAAAGCAATACATTGGCCATGATTCACAGATATCTCCTGTATTACCCTTGGTGGATTCTCATGGGAATTTTAAGGTGGAACCTGAAGCTATTCTTGACAGGTGCATGACTGCTGTGAATAATAAACCCTTTATCGAGCTATTAGTGAAATGGTGTGGTATGGATGAGGTAAATTCTACTTGGGAACCTGTTGAGCAGCTGAGGACTCATTACCCTGACCTTGTGGGCAAGGTCTTTTGAAGAGGAAGGCAGTTGTTATGTTGACTTCATCACCAGGAAGCAAGCTCGAGCTGGGAAAGGAAGGGAAGTGAGGAAGGCATCTGTTAGTTAGTTAGTTAGTTAGTCACGTGTTCTGCATGTGTTCCTTTTATAGTATTAATGCACCTTTATGTCCTTACTTACTTGTTAAGAATTACCATAGTGCCCCTTGTAGCCGTTGTTAATAGTCATAAGGTTTCTATAAATACGGAAGCCTTTTTCCTTTGTAAGGATTGAATAAAAAAGTGAATAAAAGTTTGGAGGTTCCTGATCCCTCAAAGATCAGTAATTCAAGTTGTTTTTCTTCTCAATTCTAGTCTGTTGTTACACATGGTCTGGGATGCAGAGGCGACGTGGGGAAGCCGAGTGGGAAATCGCAAAGGAAGGGGGTGCGGCTGGAAGGGAGAGGAGAGAGAGAGGGAAGAAGGGAAAATGAGGGATGGGTTTCCTCTTGGGTATTTAATCAGTCCCTTCATTATCTAGGATTTTTAACCTAGATTCAATGGTAGAGATTAAACACTTTAAAATAATTAACTAAAATAGATAAGAGAGAGTATAAATGTATATTTACTTACAACTTAGGTATCTTACTAAAAAGTTATCTAATAACTTTAATTAGATGATAGATGTAAATGTTAGCAATTAGCTAATGGTGAATTGGTGATAGGTTAATTGATAATATACAATTAAGAGAATATTAATTTGTAATTTTTTAATTACATATTTAAAATTTTATATTGTTAATGGAGTAGGTTAGATGAAAATTATATAATTTATTATACAATTATTATATAAAAAAATAAATATAAAAAATAAAATTGCATTTTTCCTTTTCGGTCCGTTCGGGAACGCCCAACCTCAGGACCGGACTGAAAATTTAATTTCCCTTAGACCGAAACCGACCATGGTTTTTTTGGGTTCGGTCCAGTCAGTTATTTTGGTCCGGACCGGCCACCTTATAGCCCTAATGATGAGTGCATGATAATAGGACTGAACCAATGCGCATGTACGGGTTGTATATGTGGATAAAAATATAAAGAGGAATGTTACACTTATAATCATTTTACAACTATAATTTTAATTGAGAGTGTTTCCATAAAACAATATTAATTTTATAAGTTATTTTACAAAAATTTCTTTCATTTAAAATAGGATTGTGTAAATGATTGTATAAATGGTTGACTGCATAATGGTGGTTTGAGTATTCCCTCAAAGAAATCAGGCCAAACCCCACAACATAAAGGCCCATGAACCCAAAGCCATATCCAGTAGAAATTAAGGTCGTGACCACTAAGAGGGGCTGATGTGGGCTTCAAATCCAACCATCATTAATAATGACTTAATGAAGAAACGGACAAAAGGTAATATCTCATACTCACCTATGATTAATATACCTCTCAGCTTGGTATCTGCCATACAAGCAAATTTGAAGCTATAACGATCTACAATCTAGCAAGGACTAGAGTGGATTAGGTCGTAATGTAAGCCTTACCAATTGAACACTTGGTCTATATAAATGGAGATTAAAGCACGCACTGGAGGTAACTTCACAATTTGAAAACTAAAACATTATGTATATTGAATTTTCCCTGACTTAGGCATCGAATTTGTCCCTCACTACACCGAACCCTACTTATCTTTTTGGTTATGGGTTGTTAGAGATCTTTTATTGGAATACGAAACATGTCCATAATAGCTAGCGTGGTCTGTGGGATCTCAACATGCTTTTTGTATGCCTGCAACAATGCATTCTCAAGCAACCTACAATCAAGAAGCAACTTTGACATGCAAACGAATGAACGATAGCGTGGAAGGAAAATTTGCGGAAATGGAACGACTAAGATAAATGGCTTAGGAGATGGAGAGTCTCTAGTGCGAAAATGAGGCTATAAAACTAAGAAGTGTCGGTTCGGAAAAGACACTACATCAAGCTATAATGAACGAACCAAAGAGAAGTTGCAAAGTGTGAGCAGACCAACTTTCTAAGATGAAGAACGAAAGAAGATGCACCGTGATTTATGCAATCTCATGGAAAAATACAAGGAGATGGTTAAGATGATAGGTGCATCTTCATCTATTGATCAACTACTCAACAACACAAATCTGCCTTATAGCTCGAAAATAATGGCGGTGCTGCTTCCACCAAAATTCCAAGTTCCGCAAGTCAAAATGTATGACGAATTTAAGGATCCAGTTAAGCATTTAGAGGCATTTAAGACTCACATGACACTCCATGATTTTTCCTAAGAGATTGAATGTAGAGCTCTCCCATTAACCCTCAAGGGGACAATAAGGGGATGGTTTGGAGCTCTATAATCGGGCTCTATAGAAAGTTTTGAGGAATTGGGTAGATAGTTCTTTACCCAAATCTTGGCCAACAAAAGAAGAAGGCAACCAATTGCATACCTCTTCATTGTTAAATAAAGGTAGGATGAGAGACTGACAGCATACCTAGCCAGATTCGATAAGGAGTTCATGACGGTGGATCTCAAGATGAAAAGATCACACTAGCAACACTTTTGAGACGTGTTTTGCCCAGAAATCCTTTCATGACAGAATTGGTGAGGAAGACCCCAACAACAATACGGGAATTTATGGACCAAGTAGGAGATTTCATCAATGCTAAAGACAATATGGACCAACTGTGCAGTCTGGTTGACAGTATGAGGAGATGGCAAAGAGGATGGGTGGTTCCTCTTCCATGGAGCAGCTTCTTACTTGTACAAATCTTCCTTACAACGAGGAAGTCATGGCAGTACCACTATTGTCCAAATTTAAAGTACCACAAATCAACTTATACAACGGATCCAAGGATCTCGTTGACCACCACAAAAATTTCAAAGCACATATGACCCTTCACGGTTTCTTCGGGGAAGTGGTTTGTCGTGCCTTCCTAGTAACGTTGAAAGGAATAGCACGAGTCTAGCCATCAAAGGTCGAGTACACACTCCCGGTGCACCCAAAAGGTTAGCCACCAAGGTCGAGTACAAACTCGCGGTGCAATCAAAGAGGGAGTGGAGGTCAAAAGAATCCACGATTCTCTGAACTGTTAGCCACCAAAGGTCAAGTACACACTCGTGGTGCACCCAACAAGTTAGCCACCAAAGGTCGAGTACAGACTCATGGTGCACTAAACAAGTTAGTCACCAAAGGACGAGTAGACATTCGCAGTGCAACAAAAATGGGTATGGAGGTTAGAAGACCCCACGACGCCCTAATAAGTTAGCCACCAAAAGTCGAGCACACACTCGCGATGCAACCAAAACGGGCATAGTGGTCAGAAGACCCCACAACACCAACAAATTAGTCACCAAAGGTCGAGGTCAAGAGACCCCATGACCCCCCAACAGTTAGCCACCAGGTTCGAGTACAACTCATGGGGCAAGCCAATAGGCATGGAGGTTAGAAGACCCCACAACCAGCCAACAACTAGCCACCATTGTCAAGAATAGTTAGCTAGGCAAGTTAGGGTGTGACGTCCCCAAATTTCGCTTAGGATCGAACGGACATTTGAAGCGTCGAGATATGCAACAAAAGGTTACTTGCCCCCGTTCATGACATATAAGATGCAATGTTCCTAACATGCATCTAGCATTATGCAATATTTGCAGCGATAATTTTTTTTTCTTTAGCAATACTATGCACCAAACTAAAATATCTCAAATACTTAAAACATATTTTATACATAATGACATACTAAACAACTGAGATCACAACACTAGTCCAAAATGGTTGTGAACAAAAGAGTGCTGGAGATTGAACTCCACAATATACAAGTAGTAACCTAAGGTAACTACATCTAAGTCACACCGTCGCTTAGTCGACTGTTTCCAGTTGGTCGTGTCCCGATTCTCCTTCAGATCCTGTAACAAAATCTACCATTCGGGGGGGGAGGGAATGGTAGTTGGGACTACCACAGTGAGATTTGATTACAAATCTCAGCAAGTTAACAGGAAACTTCCACACAAGTTAATGATGCATGCATGGCAGTAAAAGCATGAATGCATAATCAAATCATAAGTAATCATAGCATAACTTGACATACAACAGAACATAACTGGCATAACTTAAACTGAAACTGAAGCTTAGCATGAACGTGACTTGAATTATAACATGGACTTGAAACATAGCATGAACGTGAACTTGAAACATAACATAGACTTGAAACATAACATGAACGTGAACATGCATAATTTGAATATGAACTTGAAACATAACATAAACCTGAGCATGACATAACATAAATGTGAACTTGGAACATAACGTAAACGTGAACATAACATAACATGAACTTGAAACATATTCTTGAACGTGAAACACATGAACTTGGAATCTTATTCAATAGACTTAATTATTAAAGTGACTATATGGGTGCTACACAGGTCCCCTTGAGCCGTGTGTCCCTGCCAATTACCGCATCACATCACAGGTGTCTATACCAGTTGTAAGTGCGTTAATACATATTCTACAGTTGTTGTGGCCCACGTATTCTACGTGTCACAATTGCTGTGTCTCATGTAGTGTATGCTCCACAGTTGTTGTGGCCCCATACTTCATGCTACACAGTTATTGTGGCCCCATGACTTATTTGTTTATGCCACACTTGCTGTGGACACACGTAACATAATGTGTGGCACCATCGGTGTTAGTGCCTGGCGCGCTCCGGTGACCAGCTAATTAGGCCTCATTCGCAACCTGTTGACTGTACTTCGTCAACCTAAGAAATTTCACACCTATTTAGACACTCCAGCGTGAACAAAAGAGTTGCACTAGAATATTACCCCATCCTATCGCTTAGGGTCATGATTGACATGAATAACTTAACTAGCATACATGATATTTCGTAACTTGACGTAACATGAACATGACATAAACGTGACATAAAAGATAGAAATCCTGACGTAGCGTAACATGACATGAGCATAAGAGGACATACATGACATACTTTGAAACATAAATATAACAGACAATATTTCATAACATGGCATACATGTAACATGCAACATTTCGTAACATAGCATACCATGTAACATACAACATTTCTTAACATGGCGTAACATGTGACAGTGAATATTACATGATATGAAATACATGTAACAGATGGCATACTTAACTTAACATGACATACGTGCAATGTATATCAATACGTGACAGAATATCTAGTGTAACATATGAATAATTCATGACAGAATAAATTTTGTGTAACAGATAAATATGTCCTTGACATAGCACATATGATAACATGCATACATACACTTTAGTTCTCTTACTTATCATTCATACACATTAAACTGATAGTAAGTTAAAAGCTAACTTACCTCGGTCTTCGCACTTCTAGACAAAACTCAAGTGCGATCACGAGAAACTGAAAGTAGTAATTTCTAAAAATTAGAATTTAATCACTAACAATAAGGAATATGGAAAAATATCAACTTAGAGTGAAATTACCATTTTACCCTCTACATGTGAGAAAATGACTATTTTACCCCTAACTTAAAGATTTTGTATCCTAACTCAAAAAATCACCGAAATTTAAATACCTTATGTAAATTTTATCCTAAACTCAAGTATTAACTCAGAAAAATTTAAAACTAAATACAACCATTAAAACTCTATAGGACCAAAACTTACAAAGGCTATTTCCTTTGATTTTTGTTGTAGTTCTTTCAAATCTCAAAACTCATGATTAAACCAAAAATTTTCTTCTACTATACTCATAACATATACCTAAGAATAATCATGTTTTGAATCATGAACAAAAGTCATTAAAATCACTAAAACCATACTTGAACTTTTTGGTTTATCTTCTAAGTTCAAAACAGATTTTTGTTTCTAACTTGTTTTGATGAACCTCTTGATCCATGAGTTATAAAGATGTGATCTTCAAACCAAAACATCACATGGTTTAAAAAGATGTTCTAAAACAGATCCAAGCATCAAACTCAAGATCACATGGTTAAACATCAACCAAAACATAAATTTAGCCAAGAACATCATCACTTTGGCCTAACCGAATATCTCCTTGCATAAAATTTCGTATCTTCGAAACTAACATGAAATATCTTCAAAATAACATTCTTACATGTATATAAGAGGCTTAGGATCTTCCAATAAAAATATCAAAGCCATTGGAATAAGATTAAACCATAAAAGATTTAACTTTCTCAAAGCAGAAAATATTTTTTCCTCTTCCAGTTTCTAAGTTTCTTGATCTAAGAAAAAATTTCACCAAAACTTTTAATCATGCAACAAATCCTCAACCAATAATCATATACACATGTTAACAGTACTCCATAAAAATTTCGGACCAAGATCTATTCATTAGCTTGGTCAAAAACTCCAAAATATAACATACTCTCCAGTTTATTGCCCAAAATGACATTTCTTGGGTCTAAATAACTTTTGACTGATCAAATGATCTCCAAATGGAACTAATAAGGTATCCACGTTAACTAGACTCCAAAAGAAACAACTTTCGTGAAGTAGACTCTGCGAGAAAACTCTTACAAAAGCTTCGAAACAGGCGTTCAAAAGAGGTATGAAAAACTATCCGAGAGTGTCTTTTGTGTTCTATGAAGGAAAAGTGTAAATGAGAGTTGATTTTCGGAAGTGGACTGGAGAGTCTCTTACACAAGTTATGGAAAGTGATAGGACTGAAAGGAAGCTTGAGTGTTGCCCGTTTCTTCTCATAAAAATCAGTCCAAGATCTTTTCTCAAGGTGGAGTGGAAGAGTGAGGTGGCCCTTTAGTTTTGTATTTCAAGAACCTTCTAGGCCCTTCTTTGTAAAGATCTGGCCAGCCAAGTGGGGGTACAAAACCTAGCCATGAAGCAATGCTCATGGTGACCAATTTCGTGGGCCTTAATGGGCTTAAACCGAATGGGCCTAAATTTTGGGGTTCAAAGAGGGTTTGGGTTGCTATCAAGCCCAAATCCAATATCACTTGGCCCGATCAATTTTTCAAGGTTAACAACGTTGGATAATGATGTTCTAACACAAATGTAGGATTAATAGCATGTGAAAGTGATTTAATCAAGTGATTAAACACAATGCTAGAAATCGAATTAGAAAATGTTTAGAGGCCAACTTTAGGGTTTTGGGGAAACCGTTTAAGGTTCTGATTTCAACAATGTTTTTGGGTTTTCAATTGGATTCCCACCATTTAGGGTTTCACTAGGATTGAAGCCCTCTTTGATCTGGCGTAATTGGGTTGAGCAGATGAAACAAAATTTTGCTTAAGTGGCATGATTTCACACCTTAATTCCTTCAAATCCATCAAACGCTCCTCATGGTGCCAAGTGTCTAATATTATTCACTAAGTGTGGCTAAGATCTTGCCAAGTACCCAAATAAAATTTCTCTAATCTAATTTGGATATTTCACACTGTGATTTTGAAACATTACAATTGGGGCGCTTACCGAGATTACTATTCACTCCAAAAAAGTGAATCATAAATTTAGTACTAGAAATTTCTAAATATTCATATTAACCTACAGTGGAAATCGTTTATCGAAATTCAACTTCGAAGTGCCCCTAAAAATAATTTTATAGTTTCAAACAGGCGTTTCGTCCGAAAATATGAAAATAAACTTATTGTGTCATAAAATCCTAAATAATCAACTTATTCCAATGGCGTAGACCATAACACATTCTAACACTTCTAACTATCTCAAATAAATAAAACTGATATTTCTAGCACCATAATGAGTGATAACACTGACTCTGTTGACAGACTAAAACCTATGCGATTGGTCAATTCGTAAAAACTTATGGGATTTTCACGAGATTCCTAAAGTCAATAGAAATTCCACCAATGAATTTCTAGTGGGCTGTTACATAGGGCATGGACGACAACAGACCCCACAACAGACAAACAGTTGGCTGCTGCCACCGATCTTAATTCACTTGCAAGCAAATGAGCGTGGAGGTCAGAGGCTAAAAACTAGCATAGGAAACACACAGAAACTAAGTACTCGAGGGGCAAAAATAAAACCAGATGGAGCAATAAAGTAGAACATTGTCCAGAGCCAACACAAAAATCAGATACAAAAGTAAAATGCCAATTCTAGGGCCAAAAGTTGTCGAGAGCCAACAAAAAATTCACATACAAAAGTGAAAGGCCAATTCGAGGGCCAAACATTGTGCAGAGCAAAAACAAAAATCAAATACAAATGTAATAGAAATAAAAAATCTCATGAGGAAGAGGCTCCACTTGGGCGGGCTGGGGACGTCGGGTTCGGAAAGGCGTATGGCATTTCTTTGCCCCCTAGGGTGTCCACAAACTGGCAGGACACTGCATCAAGTTGAAGCTCTTCCAAGTCCAGCTTCTTCAAGTTGGTGCAAGGGTTAGCCAACAGCCGTGTAACACCCTGCTCCTTCCTTCTGACGTAAGAAAATTTTAAGGACGGACGTTATGCAACAGTCTGCCCTTCTCTCTAACGATTGCGAGTCTCGTTATATGCGCCGAACCTCGATGGCGTGGTTCTAAAGATATTATGTGATTTCTAAAATATGTCCAGGGTTTTAAATGCCCTGCAAATATTTATATGAAGTATTTCCAGTGTTATTGAACTAAACTTGATTTTAAATAAGACAATTATAATATTTTTGAAGAGCTCCAAAAATATTATAGTTGTCGAAAACCATTTTAATATCATTTATTAAAATGATTTCACTTATTTAAAATATTATGAGATTTAAATTATGTTGAAAACTTTAATTAATTAAATGGTTTTATTCTTTTAAAGATATTAAATAAGAGTTCATCATTTTATTAATGATGAAGAAATATTATTTTATAAATTAAATTTTAGTTTAAATAATATTCTACCTTGATTCCTCTCAGTGCTTTTAATTAAGTTAATGTTTACATATTTTTAAATCAGTGTTTTAATTCCCTACCGTTAGATTGTCTTGTAAATCCCAAGATGAAGGGCCTGGATTAAATACACAAGCCCCCTCTCTTTCTCCCTCACTTTTCCCTTTTCCTCTCTCTCTCTCTCCTCTCCCCCTTATGACTTGCATAATTTAGTATATTTTATCACTTTTTAACTTTAAACTTTATTATAATTTTATTTATATTTATTGATTTTGAGCTTCATTGTCATCATTTAAATTTATTTCAAATTTGAAGAAAATTAAGCAACAATTTTACAAGCATATCATCTAAGAGCGGGACATAGCAGCTTTGACTTGGTTTTCATGACTTGTGTGCACTTGCATAGTTTTTGGCTTCTGCACGCATAGGGGGCGATTGAATTTTGAATGACTCATTTTCGAAAATAAGAAGAAACGGAAGGGACGCACGCTCGAAACGGAACACAACAACTTTCGGCACGTGGACGAAAGGATGGATTTTTTGGAGTCTTTGGTTTTTGCTTTTGGGACGCAGACGAAAAGGGGGATCTGGTGGTTTTTTTTCGAAAAAAAAAAAGAAAAAGAAAGAAGTAACCCACCCAATAAAAAAAAAAAGAGAAAAAAAAGGGAACAGAGCGAACGAAAAAAAAAAAAGTAATTTTTCTTTTCGGCTTAGGCACAAACGGAAAAAGGGCGGCAATTTTTTTTCTCCTTTGGTTTGAAGATGCTGTTGCGACTTGGAGAAAAAGACGGTAGATTGAGAGGCTTGGATCATTCCTCTCAAAAAAATTATGATAAATTCGTTTATATTAAATTTAATTTTTAATATGAACTAAATTTTCTTTATTCTAGAAAAATGATGTAATCTAATTCTGAACTATGCTTAATGTTCTATGCTAATTTGAAGTAATTCTATGCAATGTTTATCTGATTTATTTTAAACTTATTGCTTCAAATTAACTAGCCATTAATTAGATGATTTTGATCCTGTGATTTGCTATCAAAAGAGGACATTATAGGATAGATCTTGGATATTTCGGCATAGGTAAATGTAGAGATCGAAAGACATGTATGAATCTATATAGTATTAAAATCATTGGTCTTATAGCTTTCTTGCTTTATAAATTTGCATACTCTTGTGTAAAATGTTGATCAAGAATATTTTCAATTGACTATCGAAAGAGGCTTTTGAATGAATTAGAGATTTGCTAACAAACATAGAGTATTAAATTCAATTAATTAGATGAGTATAGCATGGTGAGAAATTAGGTGAAATCGATTGCCTAGAAGTTTTCTTTCTCATTGATTTGATCTTCGAACATCATCTCTCTTTTCTTTTGAATATTTTCTTTGAATTAATTTTATTTTAAATTACAATTATAAAAATCTTAGTGACTTTTCTAAATAAAGTCGAGATTAGTATAATTTCGGTATTTGTCAAAAGTAAGTTACCAATTCCTGAGGACGATACTCTTCTCATCACTTTACTATAAAACTACGATATTGTGCATTTGCAATTTTGCACCGATCAAGTTTTTGGTGCCGTTGCCGGGGATTGATTTCTTCTTATTTTTGCCAATATTGGTATAAAGTAATCTTGGTTTTAATTTAGAATTTTATTTTATTTTCTCTCCAGGTGTGTTTTTGACTTTGGATGCACTGTACTACAACTCGTGACATACCCACTTTAATCCGGAGATTGAAAGAACTCTTATATTACAAAGAAATAAAAAAGTACTAGCCATGGCTGACGGACAACATGATACACAGTCACGCACCTTGAAGGATTATGTACGACTAGTTGTGAATGACAACTACTCGGGTATAAGACGCCAGGCCATTAATGCCAACAACTTTGAACTCAAACCAGTTTTGATCAGCATGGTGCAACAAGCCCAATTTAGCGGATCGCCACTGGATGATCCCAATATTCATTTGGCGATGTTCTTGGAGATTTGTGACATTGTAAAGATTAGTGGTATTACTGAAGACACCATTAGACTGACATTGTTTCCTTTCTCTTTGAGGGACAAGACTAGAGCTTGACTACAATCTCTACAATTGGGAAGCATCATTAGTTGGCAGGATATGGTTGAAAAGTTTCTTACTAAATTCTTTCCACCTGCAAAGACAGCCAAACTCGGGAGTGAGATTGTTCAATTCAAATAAAATGATTTTGAGTTACTCTATGAAGTAAGGGAAATGTATAAAGATTTGATTTGACGCTGCCCTCAACATGGATTGCAAGTTTAGATGTTCTATAATGGGTTAAATGGGCAAACTTGGACCATAGTTGATGCTGTTTTTGGTGGAACTTTGATGTCAAAGACAGTTGAGGGTGCTACCTATCTTTTGTAAGAAATGGCCTCAAACAACTATCAATGGCCACCCGAAAGAACTATGACTAAGAAAGTTGCTGGGATTCATGAATTGGAGCCATTAGGAGCCCTTTCAGCTCAAGTTGCTACTCAATCCCATCAGATTTCAACTTTAACAACCCAAAGGATACCAGAAAGTACAGAATATGTTGCAGCTACAAGTATGACAGTTCCGAGTAATGAAGCGAGTCAAGAACAAGCTCAATACATCAACAATCAGCACTACAACTATTGTGATAATCCTATGCCAAATTATTACCATCCAAGGCTTCGAAATCATGAGAACTTGTCTTATGGAAATACAAAGAACGTGTTGCAACCTCAACCTCCTCTAGGACTTGATAGTCAACCAAGCGAAAAGAAGATGTCACTTGAGGATGCCATGGTTTCCTTTGTTCAAGAGACAAATGCAAGGTTTAAAAAGATTGATTCACGGTTGGACAATATTGAGACTCATTGTAGCAATATGAGAGCCTCTATAAAAAATCTTGAAGTGCAAATTGGGCAACTAGCCACAACTATCAATGCCCAACAAAGATGAACTTTTCCTAACAACACAGAAGTGAATTCAAGGGAACAATGCAGGACCATCACACTTAGGAGTGGAAGAGAAATTGAGAGGTCACCATCAAAGAAAACCAATTCCACCCATACAGCTGCAAACAATGGTCAAAGCAAGAATAAAGTAGAAGAAGAGGACGATACACTAAGAGAGACTAACATGCCTCTAACAATTTCATTTCTTGACAATCCTCCTATTCTCTCTACTCCACTTCCTTATCCTCAACTTTTTGAAAAACAAAAATTAGATAAGCAATTTTCTAAGTTTTTAAATATTTTTAAGAAAATTCACATAAATATCCCTTTTGCAGGTGCTTTGGAACAAATGTCAAACTATGTTAAATTCTTGAAGGACATCATTTCTAAGAAGAGAAGGTTGTAGGAGTTTAAATAGTGAAACTTTCTGAAGAATGCAGTGCTATTCTTCAAAAAGAATTACCTCAAAAATTAAAAGATACAGAGAGTTTCACTTTGCAATGCACTATTGGGAATTCAGTTTTTTGTAAAGTTTTATGTGATCTTGTTGCTAGCATTAACCTTATGCCACTTACTGTTTGCAGGAAATTAGGACTTGAAGAGATGAAACAAGCAACCATTTCTTTCCAACTAGCAGATCAATCCATCAAGTATCCACTTGGAATCATAGAAGACGTATTGGTAATGGTGGATAAATTTATTTTTCCTGCTGATTTTTTGGTGTTAGATATGGAGGAAGATGAAAAAGTCCCACTAATTATTGGTCGACCATTCTTGGCTATGGAAGGGCTTTAATTTATGTTCAAAAGGGTGAGTTAATATTGAGAGTGAACAAGGAAGAGGTTATGTTCAACATCTACCAAACCATGAGAATTCCAGAAGAGCCAGACACTTGTTTTAGGGTAGATGTCATTAAGTAATTTGTAGAAGAAGCATTTCAAGAATATGCACCAGCCGATCACCTAGAACGAGTCTTGAAGCAATATACATCAATTAGCAATGAAGTGGGGAGGCTAGAGCCAATTGTAGCAAAGCCGGATTCTGCATTTTTTGATGAAAAAATGCTGAAAACTACAACTTACATCCCTCCAGAGTTGAAGCAATTACGTGAGCATCTTCGTTATACATTCCTGGATGATAATTATACTTTTTCAGTGATTGTTGCTGCATCACTCACACTTGAAAAAGAGGAAAATCTACTTTGTGTTAAGGGAGCATAGAGCTTATTGGTCTGTAAAGAAATTTAATTTAGATTTGAAAGATAAGACAGGAAAGTTATTCAGAGCTAATGGTCAGAAATTGAAGGATTATGATGGAGAACAAGTGGAGAGGAACTGTGCACTTGTTCCTCTAGGAGATCCCGATTGATGAACATTGAAAAGTCTAGCTGTAGACTATAAAACAAGCGCTTATGAGAGGCAACCCATAGAACTTTTTTTTATTCTTTTTATTATTTTTATTATTATTTTTTGAATAATTTAGATTTTGATGCAGGTTTATTTAGCATGAATAAAGAGCTTAAAATTATAAACTACAGCTGATTCACCATGAAACCAGGGAAGTTCCTTTCATTTCTTTAATATATCTCACTTTTGGATTACAATGAGGACATTGTTTAGTTTAAGTTTTCGGGTGTAAACTCCTATAGTCATTTGGTCTTCTTGATTGCTATTTGTTTTATTATACTTGTGATTCTAAATGTCTTGAGTTGTTGGATTCTCTTACCAAGCATGTATTTGATTATGATTGAATTCTCTATGACTCTGAAATTTGTGATTGAGAATGGGATTGAGAAAAATTTTCAAAAATTTCTTTTATGTCAAGCTGAGTTTTGTGGGTACTTTGATTTAAATCTTTGTCCTTAAACAAATTGAGCACATTGTCATTTTTTTTTCTTTATTCCATTTTGCTTATGAAGAGAAGGAGTTGAATTAACTAGGTCAGGGAAGTTCAATCTTGCTTTGCTCTAGAAACCGTTGATGGATCCTTGAGGTGAAATCCTAGTTGATACCAAATATTAGAGAAATGATCTAGACAATTTTTTTTGTATAACTAAAAAGCTTTCACGGCCGTCCTGATTATCATGCCATCATTGCATGATTTATTTCCATAGTCAACCTCCTTAAGCCTTATTTTACATAAGCCTTTATTTGTTCTTTACAAACCATTTTCGTTCTAAGCCTGAAAAATTATGATTTACCTTTTACAGTTTGAGAAAATACTTTGGTGGAAATCTACATTCAAAGATAAAGTTAGTTCAAAGGAAATTATGCTCTATTTGATCAAAGTGTGTGAAAAAAAAAAGTGAATGGAGAAAAAAAAAGGTTGAAGTGGTTGAAGATTTGAAAAAGTTATAAGAATTGAGGTGGCTGAATGTTAAAAGTGGAGGCTGAAAAAGAAAAAAGAAAAAGAAAAAGAAAAAAAAGTATTATTGATGGGTTTATCTTTTATTCAGAGGTGATTTATCCATCATGGCAGAAAAAATAGAGAAAACTCAATAAGTAAATTGCAAATCACTTCAGATTTTGTTGAAAGTGTACTTGGTACTACTTCATTGATTACGACAACAATAATATCACAAGTATGAGCATATAGTCGAAAAAGAGTTGTGGTTTGAATCATGTGGATATCTCTTTTATTGTTCTTTCCACCAAATATTTTCCCAATTTGCTTTGATTTTCCATATACAATTCTTTCTTAGCCCTTACCCTGTGGCTTGTCATTACAACTTGATTAAAGACATTTTGATATCTGATTTTGGTGTTTGACTACATTAGTGGAGAGGATTTCTAAAAATTAGACTTATGCGGTTAAGTTTTGAGAGAATTCTTCTGATTTTTGTTGTTCTACTTTTATCTAAATTTACAGATGGTTTGAAGTTAAATTGACAATATCACATACACACATACACTTAAGGTCTTAGCTTTAAGTTGAAGTAAACGTTTAACTCTTACTTGATAAATTGCTAAATTTTTTATTGATTTTCCTGCAATCATTGATGTTAAAAGAGTAAGATACTAGTGATGAAATCTAATTCATATCATGGCTTGGTGAGTGATGGAGCTTCTTTATGGGGTCAAGTTGATAGTATATAGTGGTCTCTTATTTTATTTTCTGTTATTTTTGTTTGAGGACAAACAAAGTTGTAAGTTTGGGGGAGTTCCAAAAACTTGATCGGTGCAAAACTGCAAGTGCACAGTATCTTAGTTTTATAGTAAAGTGATTAAAAGAGTATCGCCCTCAGGAATTGGTAAATTACTTTTGAGAAATATTAAAATTATACTAATCTCAATTTTATTTAGAAAAGTCATTAAAATTTTTGTAATTGCCATTTAAAATAAAATTAATTCAAAGAAAATACTCAAAAGAAAAGAGAAATGTTGTTCGAAAATCAAATCAATGACAAAGAAAACTTCTAGGAAATCGATTTCACCTAATTCCTCACTATGATTTACTCATCTAACTAGTTGAATTTAATATTCTTTGTTTGTTAGCAAATCTCCAATTCATCCAAAAGTCTATTTCGATAGTCAATTAAAAATATTCTTGTTCATCATTTTACACATGTGTATGCAAATTTATAAAGTCAGAAAACAATAAGACCAATGATTTTAATACTGCATAGGTTCATATAAATCTTTCGATCTCTATATTTACCTATGCCGAAATATCCATAATATATCCTATAATTCTCTCTTTCGACAGCAAATCACAAGATTAAAATTATCTAATTAATGGTCAATTAATTAGAAGCAATAAGTTCATAATAAATCAGACAAACATAACAGATAATTAATTCAAATTAGTATAGAAAAACAAGCATAGTTCGGAACAAGATAACATCATTTTCTTAGAATAAAAAAATTTAGTTCATATTAAAAATTAAATTTAACATAAACGAATTTACCATAATTTTTCTAAAAAAAATGTAATAAAATGAACACTAAAAAATACTCTCATCGTCCAAGCCTCTCAGTCCGCAGTCTTCTTCTTCTCCAAGTCGCAGCAGCGTCTTCAAACCAAAGAAAAAAAAAACTGCCGCCTTTTTTCTGTTTGTGCCAAAGCCAAAAAGAAAAACTACTTTTTTTTTTTTTTGGTTCACTCTATTCCTTCGTTCTCTCTCTCTTTTTTTTTTTCTTTTTTTTTTTCGTTCGTTACGTCTTCTTTTTTTTTCTTTCTTTTTTTTTTTTTTTGAAAAAAAAGTACCAGATCCCCTTTTTCGTTCGCGTGACCGCGTCCCAAAAGCAAAAACCAAACACTCCGAAATCCAGCCTTTCGTTCGCGTGCCAAAGTCTGTTGTGTTCCATTTCGTGCGTTCGTCCCTTCCTTTTCTTCCTATTTTCGAAAATGAGTCATTCAAAATTCTGTCGCCCCCCACGTGTGCAGAAGCCGAAAACTATGCAAGTGCACACAAGCCATGAAGACCAAGTCAAAGCTGCTATGTCTCGCATCCAACTCCTGCATGCATTTTTCTCTTTTATTTAGCAGCTTCTATATTTAAATAACATCTTCATTTAAATGAGAGAGTTCTTAAACGATAGACTTGTAAAATTGAGTTTTCATTTTTTTGAAATCTGAAATAAATTTAAATGATGACAATGAAGCCTAAAATTAATAAAAATAAATAAAATTAGACTAAAGTTTAAAATTAAGAAGTAATAAAATATATTAAATTATGCAAGTCGTCATCCAACTTACGCCGTACGCCCTCTCCCTCTCACCCGATTCTCCCTTAGCCCAGCTCGGCGTCGCCATGGATCGCCCAGTCTCACCGCCACCACCGGCGACTTCCTCTCACGCTCATGCCGGCGACCCGAGCCAGTCACCACCGATCTCCCCCATACGCAACTCTCTCTCTCTTCTCGCGGTAAGCCAACTGGAAGGGGTTTTAGCCATTTATCTCCCGTGCGCTGCTGTATGCGGCTACCCAAGCCACCGCACCTCCACCACCACACACCGATGACCACCTCTCACAAACCCAGCCACCACGAACCTCCCCCTCCCTCTCCGTCGCACACACGCACACAACCCATAAATGGGTCTCACACGGGTTTCTCCCCTTTCCACCGCCATCCACTGCCTCCTTGCCACCGAGCACCACCATGCGCTCCCTCTGAGCTCCCCCTTCCTCCTCCCCTTGACCCCAAGCCGGTAGCCTCTCCTTAGACTGCACGCACACAGCTCCTCCCAGCACAGGTTCCTCCACCTCAATAGCCATACATCGCCACCCACAGTGTTCAGCCGCCATCTCGAGCCTCCTCCGGCCACCATTGGTCTATCCCAGCCACCCATAGCCCCGATCTATCCCTCACGCATGCCCTCTCTCTCATGGACTCACCCTCATGCACGGCCTAGATCTGCTGTCTAGAGCCACTGCACCACCTTACTGATGCTGCCACCACCTCGCCAAGGTCCCCCAAGCCCTTCCATGCTCATCCCCTTCCAAACTTGCACCTCTAGCCACCTCTAGTGGCCAAAACAGCCACTGTACGTGGCTAACCGCCACTGTACAAGGCTAGATCCGCCGTGTTCCACCCTCGCCACCACCACGAGGCCACCATGAGCCATTCCAAGACCACACTTCGCTATCCAAACGCCCAAACAGCCACTGTACATGGCTTACCTGCCACGTACGACCCTTCCGACCTCATCAACCATAATGATTAGTGAGTAACACAAGGGTTATCCCGTCGATGGTATAACCTTCTATCTTTCGTTATTTATGTTATTTGTTGGTTGATTAGGTTGTGGATTGTGCTGTTAGTATTTATGGAGCTCGTTGTGTAGTATGGAGGTGTGATGTGCTGTGTATATGAAGTGTTGGGTATAGTTGGGAACTGTGATATGTAGTGTTGTGGACTGTGCTGTGAAGTGTGTATGTGAAGTGTGTGTTGTAGTAGCGATGTGGCGTAGTGTGTGAAGAGAGTACACGTGGAGTGTACTTCATGTGATTACTCCATGTGATGTCGTGATGCGCCATATGGCGTGTATACCGTAGTGGTGATGTGGCGTAGCATGTGTGAAGGGAGTACACGTGGGGTGTAGTCCATGAGGTGAAGCGATACACTGTATGGCGTGTCACAGAGATAAGGATGGTTGCCTAGTTGATGGGCGTAGAGTGTGATGAGTAGTGTCGGGAACTGTGGAACAATGTCCCGAAATAGTTAAGACGTGGCCTGTAGTCTGAGGTGACAAGTGTCACCGTGTTTGACTTATGGCTGGGAGTATGTGTGAAGTGGCAGAACAAGTGTAAGAGTGCGCAGCGGAAGCATGACTGGGGAATGTCACGAAGTGATATGGTTAAACCAGAAGTTATGCTTGTGATGGGTGAGGAGTTAGTGTAGGAGTGGTGTAGCAGGAAAGTGATGGGATGTCACGATGTGACAAGAGTACTTGAGGAACCGTAATCACGATGAGTTAGGAGTTGGCGTAGAAATAACGTAGCAGGATGTCAGGTGACGCAACAAGGTCACGGTGTAACTTGGGAGTAGTCTCGAGCTATATGACGTGACATAAGGCGTAGTGGTGAATGGAGTCTTGTCGTTTTAAGTGTTGAGATGAACTGTCAAAATGGACAGGTAGCATGAAAAGTCATGCTAGCCGGGTTAAGAGAAGGTTGGTATCGGAGTATGGCGCTTGACCCTATAAGCATGTGATCAACGTGTTCTATGTTGACATTAGGTGCTAAAGGAGTAAGGTACATGTGTAATCTGGCAAGACACATGTACCGGATGGATTCACCATATGTAATGGGTAATCTGTCCTAAGCATGGTTACACGATGCTTAAGCCACAGAGTTGACTTAGAGATGTGTGGCGTGTATGGATGAGAATGAGGATTTAGTGTGAGCTAAGGTGCATGAAGGTAGTGACGGGTGTATTGTCTAGAATTGGGATGCATGACTCCGTCGATCGGAATCATGCGGTGGAATGTGGCCAATAGGAAGAGTAAGACGAATGGCTTAGTTTATTAATCCTAAGGTGAATCATGTGTTCATTTTAGTGGATGAGCACTTGAGGTAAGACCTTGAGTTTGGAAGAGCTAGTGACCATAAGTTGACCCCAATGGTTTTAAGATAGTAAAGGGCATGTAAGAGCACATGATAGAAGGAGAGTGTTCCTTCTAGTTTAGTTACTTATGCATTAGATAAAGAATGACGTCAAGTTTATGTGTATGCATGTAGGTTGCCATCTAACACACATGAATGGACTGCATGATGAAAGTAGCATGGAGTCCAGGTAAGTATTATGTTCATAATTTTCTAGAGTTTTCTAAAAGATATGAAATGAAAATGAAGTGTTTTTCCCTTACGATGCCTTATGAAATAACACGAAAGATGTTTTACTAAAGCGTGCTAAGGCTAAGTGTTCAAAGGTATACGTATGTACGGCCCCTTCTTAGCAGCCCCTTTTTAAGTAACCAAAGTATTACTTGTACGCATGTGAATGGATGACTATAAACGGTACCTATTGTATGTATTTTCTATGAAAAGAAATATCGAGGCATATGCCTGATGCTTTAACTGACGCGAAGAAAGTATGTTGTTTTAAAAAGTCCCTATGAACTGATGCTTTATGGATGTCATGAAAAATGATGTTTAAGCCCATGCTTTCAAATGATGTTTTTTTATGAACGAACTACTAAATGAAAGGATTGAACTAAAAGAAAGGACTAAAATGAAATGCATGAAAATACGTAACGGCTACATGAATGAAGGAAAAGGGTACCAAAGGACTAGGCAGATTGCAATGTCTGGTAAGTAGTATTGGTAGTGTACCCAGTGCTGCCCCCTGACTGAAAAGGGATTCCCAACTTGTGGCCACGGGTGGAGTCCGGGTCCAAAGGAAGACCGCTAACCCCAACACACAGGGCGTAACAGTGTGCACTGACCAATGAAAGTGATAAGAAAGAATGTATGAATTCATGAATGCATCGAACTCTTTAAGAAATAAAGGCACTGACGGGAGAAACATTTTAAGAAAAGAAAGCCCCATTTTTTAAAGAAAAATCCCGTCCAGTAATGTTTTCAAATGAACACATGTATGCATGTACGTATAGTATGTACAGAATGATGAATGCATGACTGAAAACCTATGGTTTTATATTTTAACTGTATGAAGTAATGCTTACGAGTCATCGACTCATTTTAGTTTTCATGTATGTCCCTCCCCAAAGTAACTAAATTAGCAGCACTCATCAGGACGGACGCGGCCCATGGGGAAGAGCACGGAAGTCTAGGCATGAGGGTTAACTGCATGTGAGGACTTTTTATTGTAAAGATTAATGTTTTCCGTTGTAAATCTCTTTTATTCTCAAAGCACGTTTTATTTTATAACGTAGAGTCTTTCACCCTTGGTATGGAAGTAAAAAGTTTTAAAACGAACGGTAATTCCCATCGTCCTTTCTAAAATCATTTTATAAAAAGTCCCACCACAAGGACGGGTGTTACAAGCCAAGCCAGAAAAGCGAGCCATACCTGCCCATAGCCGAATCCAAATGCTGCTCTGCTCTTTAGCAGTAGTTTTAAGATGCCACAAACTTTGAGCTATCTTACCCTATCGGTGTCTATATCCTCCCGCATCTTCTTATAAGCAACAAACCTGGATTCCACCTCCTCATAATTTCCCTTCGTCTCGGACAGTTGGAGGTTGAGCTGCCTGCGCTCCTCCACACACGATGCCTTCTCTTTTGACAATTCAAGGACAAGCCCCTTACGCTCCTCCTCCGAGGCAGTCAATGCTTGAACAGACTCCTGGGAATGCCACTCAGTGTCCACCTGTGATCGTTGTTGGGAGGCAGTGAGGGCCTCACTCAACCTAGATACCTGAGCTCGAGCAGACGCCCTTCAGACTTTGCTAGTTGCAAGACAAAACTGTCATGCTCCAGGATGGATTGAGCTTGAAGCAATTCACCATAAAGCTCGTACACTTCATCACATAGGAACTCAAGGTTAGTTTCCAAGTTGCAGATGTGCCCATCGGCCTGTTATAGGTAGCACTTCATCTTAGTCTTCTTAGCTGCAAGCCTGGTCGTTTCCTTTTTGGCGTAATATCCAAACTTTTGCTTCTCCTTAACCTCATCCTCCAACTCGGCACACTCGCCCACAATCCAACATGCCAACTCCTCAACACCCTACACAAGCAAATGACTAAGTAAAATGGCCCAATACAAAAGTAACCACACTAAGTAAAAGTAGACACAGTACCGGAGAGAGCATGTTCCTTAAGCGTTTTGACATCTCCACGATCGACTCCGAAGGGGAAGGGGTACAACGTGGACAAACCTCCTCGACCCTGCTTGTTCTCTCAATCGTAGGGAGCCCTTCCAGTGTGGGGCACACGAAGGGAAGTGAAGGGGTGGTCAAGTTCCCCAACTCAACCGCATAAGTCCTTGGGCCTTCAACCTGGCCCCCAAGGCTAGCGTTGACCAAATTTCCATTGCCCATGCCCTTTCCTTCAACGTTGTTGTCTTCTAAGGAGGACCCACCCCCTTTAGGAGTAGTGGGAGAACCTCCTCACTGCCGAATGAGGATGGGGAGGGAGAAGGGATTGAGACCCTCTCTTGGTCAGTATCAGGGGTCTCACCTCCAGAAATAGTTGTAGGGAGATAACTCAAGGTAGATCCTTGCTCCCTGTAGTCATCTTCAATGTTGGCCTAGGCGTTGCCAAGTAAGACAGCTTCAGGTGCCCCAACCCCAACCACGCCCATAAAAAAGGTGTTGTACATATCTGTAGAAAGTTTACTGACATTGAAGTCGGTGACAGGAGAGAAGGAAATTTAAAAGGCAGTGTGCTCATGGATTCATTGCCCTTGGCGGGCAAGTCAAAATCAAAAGCCGTCGCCAGGTCAGCAAGGGCTTGGCCCATGAGCCTTGTAAGGTCATCAAGACCTAGTGACAACGGGGAAGCTCTGGGAGTTTCCTCTTCGAGGGAAGCATCAAGAGCCTCCTCACAAACAATAAGGTTTGGATTGCAACACACTCCTCGATCCACCTCCACCTTTGCCATCACGACGGATCCAGCAACCTCTCTCGAGTCAATGCCGCCACGAGGGTGTTTGGGGAAAGAACTGTCAGTTTAGGAAGCCTTCATTTTCCCCCCGGGCTGGGGAGCACGTCTCTTTACTCGAGGGGGGGGGGGGAACGGCCTTGAGTTTACGACTCCTGACATGGACCAAGCAATGTGTCAAGAAGAATCTATCAACATTGGCGGCGGAGAAGAATCTGTCAACATTGGAGGCGGAGAGCAAGTCCTCTGTCGCCAAACCGCTCTTATAATTTTCCTTTGCCCAATTAAGGACGATGTTAGCATGGGAACGCTCCCTGTCAATCAAATCCAATAACAAGCTGTTGTCGTCAAGGGCCCTTCCTCAATTGGCACAGACTGGGTAGTCTCAAATATGCATCATGTCGGCAGGATACTCATAATTACAAGCAGAAACAAAAAAACATTTATTTTGCCACTGCTTAGCATTAGAATAACAAGCCGCAATGGCTGCCAAGCATTGGGACCTAACACGAAAACTACAAACGTTGCCTGGCAACGGCTTCACTCCATAGAAAGAAAGAAATTCTTTCGTTGTTAGATCTGAGTAAGTATCCCCTAGGGGCTCCAAGACTGTGCAAAAAACCATACAGGAACACAATAGAACATGCCAACCATGCGAGTGAAGTTGGGCAGGGGCTAACCCTAGAAAATCCAGAATGTCACGAACGAGAATTATGAAAGGGAGTCGCACCCCGTGCATCAGGGCACTCATTATCAAGGTCGCATCATCGGCGAACCTTTCTTCATCAGTACATTCTGCAGCAGGGATGAAAAGCTTCACCTAATCTGGGATTCGGAAAGTGGACCTTAGCTTCACCAAATCCCTTTCAGATAGGGTAGAACACCAAGAAAATCCCTCAAAGGAGGTAGGGATTCAAGTAAGGGAAGATTTAGCAGTAGGGGGTGGAGAGCCCTTCGCTGGAGTTGGGCCAGAAGAACGGATGGGGGTACGGGAAGAACCACAGCTGGCCATTGCGAGAAGAATGAGCTCTTAAGGATGACACGAACAAAATGCGAATGAGGCAGGAAAAGGAAGTGCGAATGAGGAATGGAAAGGAAATACAAAAAAAGGAAGTATGGTTGGCTACGTCGACGGTTGCCATTTCTTTTGAAAACCATTTAAAGCGCAAGAACAGTTATTGTTGACATAAGCCATGTCATTTCAAAAAAGAAAGGGTATGGGCTCGAGAACACCAACTAGCATAGACCCCAACCATGTAAGGGAAAAACACAGATGCACGCCCATGGACCAGCGGGGTAGGCAGTAGTTATAAAGAATGCAAAAGTTTAATTTTCCATGTGCAATCACAAATAAATTAGATGGGTAACTAGGGGGATATTTGGATCCTCCTAGGTAACCAAGCCCATGACCACAAGGCCGGTAACCATGGCCACATGGAAAATAAATAACTCCTAGAGAGTTGTAGATCGGACCCATAGTTGGATACGATCATCTTAGGCAAGATAACTCCTACAAAACAGGAGATATCCTCTCGATTTGATAAGGGATCATGAAGAATAAGCACACGGGAATGGTAATTAGAGTCAGTTACCATCATGCCATGTCCATGTCCTTTTATAAATAACCTACGAGAGATAACAAGCAATTCACTTCATCTTTTACATATACTTTTTCTCATACTATATGTCTGACTTAAGCATCGGAGGCTCCCTAGGGCAACTAGTGCCTCCTTTTATTGTCACAGGTCAACCGTTTGGTTGGTGGTGTGAAACACGTCCTTTACAGCATCCATAATTTGAGAAAATAATCTAAAATAATTAACACACAACTGTCATTTTAAATGTTATGATAATTATCTACAAATTGAAAAGACATTGAAATGAATAAAACACAAAAAAAAATAATAATGAACGCCCGCTCGAGTCACACTCGAGTGAACATTCTGCGTGATGCTCACTCGATCCAAACTCAGCAAAGGCTCGAGCTCACATATCTGTGTGATGTTCGCTCGAGCCAAACTCGAGCGAACAATCTGTGTGTCATGCGCTCTAGCCATACTAGAGCAACATTAGAGCGAATGTCACCTGGAACAAAAAATCAGACTTTTACAAAATCTAAATCCCTCAATTCTTAAATTTAACAACCTAAAAACTAAAATCATTGAAATGAAAATAACAAAGAAGTTGAAATGGACAACAAATCATACCCATTTCTCAAAGGGAGTTACAAATCACATTTCAAATTTTACTATTACACGAAGGAACAACAAATCTATTGGAGGAGGAAGTTAGAAATTATTCTTACAATTACTCTAGTGATGCTAGAGTCGCAGATGGCGACCTCAGGTGACGGCATACGGTGTTCAAAGCTCAACTGATTTGTGTGAAGCCAAGTGACTCTGTTGTGCGAAACTAAAAGTGAGGGGGGAAGAAGAGGGTCCTGCATTTTGGATCCCCTTTCTTTATGCTTGTTTACTTTCCTCATCAAGACAAAACAACGCAGGCCAAGCAAAATGACATCGTTCTTCTTGAAGTGGGACGACACTTTGATCATGTGTATTTTTTAGAAACGTTAGAATTCGGAGTTTAGAGCCCACATGGGCTTCGACTCCGAGTCCAAGTCCGACTCTGAACTTTGACTACTAGATAGTGATATATTAAGAATTGAAATGAAGGATATTAATCCAGGCAAGTGCATTAATGATATGTCATGGCCAAACAAAAGAAAATGAAAATGAAATCCAAAATTTGGTAGATTATCCCGAGAGCAATAATTTCTTAGGAAATTTGATTTTTAATTTTCAGCTTGAAACGTAGTTGCTCAAAGCTTACGGTCCCAAAAAGTTTAATTTTTTAGTATTACCAAGAAATATTCTGAGTAGAAACTTATCCCTAGGGGTTGACTCAAATAGTAAAGGTTTTGGTCTTAGTGGTATGCTTTCTCAAGGTGTAAGGTTCGAATCTTCTTGAGTGTAAACAATTTCTAGATACCATTGGTCTAAGGTTCGAAGGTCTGTGCACCTCAAGAATTAGTACTTTGTTCTCGAGCACCTGGTGCCAATAAAAAAAAAAAAAACTAACCAAATTTTAAAATAATTCTTTTAACATTCATTGGACTATCAAACTTTATTTTTGACAAAGTTGGCATCCTTCTATCAAAGGGTGCAAAATTTAGTGTATCATCAAGAAATAGGGTCGTTCATGAGTATTTGTTTTTTCCACAACTTATAATCTTTTGGTAAATACAAATTTTATTAAATGTGGGCAACATTATATATCCTAATATAAGAGATTTGTCTTATATGTACTAACTTTGCCAGTATGTTTCTTAAATTTATTAAACTACATACATTTTATTCATTTGGCGCTTCCACTCACATATAGAACACACATGAATAAAGGCAATATTCTTGTTTATATAGCAAGTAGTTCCTTTCATGTACGTATACATTGCATGACACTTCTTTAAAAGTAAGCATTTTATGAGCAATCAGTTCTTTAGGAGTGAACTATATTCCAATGGATATCACAATGCATCACAACCATGTCTTATTCTATCATGCTTAATGGAAATCTTTACGGTTGATGATTAAACCAAGGAGACCTCCTATCTCCCTTCCTCTTCACGTTATACCCTCGGAGTTGAAGTCCTCTAAAGACTAAAATTAAGAGCTGAAATTAGTTGTTCTATCCATGGTATAATGGTTGCAAGAAATGCCTCCACAATAACCCATTTTATGTTTCCACTTTCTATAGCAACTCAAATCTGAAGTAGCTAAATTGCTGCGGTGAATCACAAAATATGAAAAATGGTTAGTGTTAATGCTAAAAATTGCACAACAAGCCAAAATGAAAGAAAGAGTCATCCTCGACCCACGATGATGTTTCGGGCTTCGATACGGTGCTCTTCACGTTCATCCATGGTAGTAAATAACAAACAAGCAAACAAAAATAAATAAAGAGAGAGAGATTTATGTGGTTCGGTATAATACCTATGTCCACGGGTTGTTTAGAGGAGAAATCCTTTATAATAGGTGATTTTACATATTTCCCATGACCTCACATATCTCACAATACAATGGAGGAATTTAGAGTTTCGAGAAGTTGAAGACGATGCATCATTTGAGAGAAGATTCTTTAGAGTTATTGTGCGTGGTGAAGTCTGTATGTAGGGAGCCTATGTAGATTTGTAGAGATCTCCTTCTATAGAGGTCTCTTTCCTTCTTTAGAGTAATTGAGTCCAACTTCCCTTATGAAATCATTTCTTTTTAGGAGTCTAAGTAAACTTGCCTTAGTTCTTATTGGCTTTATCTCTGGATTAGATTCTTGGCTTTATCTCTTTTCTTATTATTAGTAATGGGCTAGGCCCAGTTGACTTTATCCCCAACAGTTAGTCTTGAAAGTAAATGAGACGAAATTGTCAGCATTATTCAACAAAAACCTATATCTATGTCTAATAGCAAGCCTAGTGTGTGCAAATGCCAAATGTTTGAAAAAAAAAACACTCTTATGGGCAACATCTTTCAAGGCCTACTGCCTTTGTTCATCCAACGCTCAAAGAAAAGAACATGTGAAGCCATGAGAGAAAATGTGGCGCCCTTGGCCCTCGGTAGAACTAAAAATGGAAGACAATAATAATGAATATGCATGCACCATTTCATGTAAATAAGATTAAGAGCACACATATTGTAAGCATGGTGAGGAATCACCCTTTAAGCAAAGCATACATATATATATATATGTATAAATATATATATATATTCACAAGCATGGTGAGAAATTACCTTCTAAGCAAAACATATACATTCATAAATATCACAAAGTGCAGAGGAATCACTCCATTTATTTGACATTGGGAATTTCTCTATCGGGTTAATACGTGAAATTCACCAAAACCAATGGAGAATCACTCGACCCATTCCACATAGGGAATTTCTCTACCTAATTAACACGTGGAACACCTCTACCAAAACATCACTAGGACACTCCACCTAACCAACGTGAGGACTCTCTCTACTCGTGATATCATGTGAAGCCAATCACCCCAATCATCATTGGGAATCCCTCTACCTATATGAAACTCATGGCAACGTGCCTCTGAATGGAACGGGGAATCCTCAACCCAATCCATGAATACATAGCACATTGAAAGTACATCACTTTAAATCATATTACCTTTAAATCATTTCATCAAAGTAATCACTAAACATATTGAGAAAAATATGCACTTTCATGAGAGAATGAGACAAAAAGTGGAACATGCAAATCCTAAACATACCCATAGGCATTTACCCTACATTTCTAGTATAGTCATAGGAGTAAACCTACTTGGATAGTATTATAAATATCAGTGATCACGCTGGAGTGACGATCCTTATGTTGACGAGGACTCTGAGCTCTCGGCGACCTTGAAGCCTTCACATAGAAAGAAGCAAAGTGTTTAAGTCCTATACAATCTCTACAGTGGGATGTTGACTATCGTTCATTGCCTTTTACATGGCAAGACT
Source organism: Juglans regia (assembly GCF_001411555.2). Classification (NCBI taxonomy): domain Eukaryota; kingdom Viridiplantae; phylum Streptophyta; class Magnoliopsida; order Fagales; family Juglandaceae; genus Juglans; species Juglans regia. The sequence continues at coordinate 12,942,767 of NC_049914.1, forward strand.
ACCAACTACAATCCTGACGGAACTTGACAGTTCCTTTGGCCTTTATCTTGCTTGAATGAGAGACATTTGATGTTGGTCATCCATTTATCCTCTAGACTTGAAGAATGGTAGAGACGGAATGACTAATGAGATAAGATGTGCATGTCTCTACAGCCTAGTATGTATTAGGACATACTTCTAAGGTCAAACGATATGGTCAAAAAATATGGCCTACGATACTGGTATCCTTTGGACTAAACCCATCGTCCTTCCCCTTGTGAGAGTCTCCCACGTGACATTAGGACATACTTCTAAGGTCAAACGATATAGCCTACATGTATGTATTCCTTCTTCTCGGGCGTGCTTCTTTCTCTATGTTATCTTTAATAGGCATTCATTGGTGCATTTCCTTTGTAGGACTACTCCCCTAGTATCAACCCTTCTTTTGGAAGAGAATATATTGTTTAATATAATAAGTTGTACGTACCCCAAGTTGAGATAAAAGAAGGATTAAACCTTTATCCAGTGGGAGCATGGGCCTTGAGTACAACACTTGCTTCCTCTTGAGCTCCTCCAAGTTATCTCATAGTGCTCCCAGCTTTGCATTGGGCTTGTCTTGGCCCTTTACTCGCCTGGTGTCGGGCGAACCTTCATCATCTGGTGTTGTCCCGCATCTGCCAGGCTCTTTATAATGTGCTGCTCCCATACTTCCACCTTGGTCGCACATTGCTTATTCGATTGCCTCATAATTGTCATCAGCATTTTGCCATCATGAGGGGATTCCTTCCCTTGGTTCGGCGAAATCCTCAAAGAAAAAATCATGTCTAAGATAACATGTGGGTAGAACCATACTTATTCGACTTGTAGCTACATCTATGCCTATGTTGTATTGGATGGTCTCTTTCTTCCTTACAAAGGAATGTTGTAGCTCAGTTGATGCAAAGTTAAAAGACTTATGGTAGGATGAGCAACGGAGCAAGAAACACTTTACTCCAATGGCTTGGGAAGTGATTTGCAAAGTGCAAACCAACACTGATGGAAGGGCTCAAATTGAGAAGATTATATGACATCAATAAGGCCCTAGTTGCTAAAATTTGGTGGAACATTTTGTGCAACAAGGATAATCTGTGGGTACAGATCTGAAAGCCAAAATATTTTGAAGAAGAAAATCCCAAAAAGGTGCTAAAAAAATGGATGTGATAAAAAGTAAAAAACGGCTGCAACATTGATTTATGAAAAGACCCATGGGTTCTCAATTTACCAAACTTCATACCAAGACCAAATGGGAACTTGGATGATCCACCTATCAACATAAAGTGGCAGACATTATTGACTATGAAAATCAAGAGTTGGAAAGGTGAAAGGTGTATTAACTATTCAATGATCAATCTGCATTAGAGATCCTAAACATTCGTCTATCAAATCTAGGGACCGACGACACACTGATTTGGACCTCAAATGTCGATGGTAGTAGATAGATACTCTGTAAAATCTGCGCATTGGAAGGATCAAGAGCATAGATTCGTGCAATACAGGATTCATGCAATCTGAATTGAATGGAAAAGAATTTGGAAATACAAAATACAAGATAGATTGAAGTTACTTCTCTGGAAGATTGCAAGGGGAAAGGAAACAATGGACAACTTGTTTATCAAATGCCAATATGGGTTCAGATTGGCCCACTCCTATTTAAAAATATTATAAAATAAATAATTAAAAAAATCTAAAATACTGTAAAAAAAATAAATTTAAAAGCTAAAATTTAAATGAAATAACTAAATCATGTACAATACAAAAATAGGTGATTTAATGTGTGCAAATGATAAATTTAAATTTAAAACTACAAATCGCAATAAATTTAAATTTACAGCACCGAAATATTAATAATGTCATAGATTTCATTCAAATATAAAATAGCCACAATCTCCTGCATCAATCTTGACAAGTCATGCATTTGAGTCGATGAATCGATAGTGATTTCTAATTTTCCTGCATGAAGTTTTATTGATTAGATGTACTATCTTTTCTTTAGTTATTTAACTATAGGTTTCTAAACCATCATCCAAGTGATATATGACATAAAATAGGACACATTATGAACTCACATCCACCTCTAACTCTAATGAGTTTTGCATGATGGTAATCATGGTATTGGGTTTCTCACCAATAAAGGGGTCATCCTATGGTGCACTTGTCTAAATCATCCACAATTAGTCTAGGGTTCACAGCTAGGTCTACAAAATCATATAAATTCTAAATTAAATATTGAAAACATTAAAATTATGTGAATAATCATTTAAAATCATAAATTTGCCTGATTCAACCCTATAGCTCTCGGTATCAATGGTATCTACTCCAATGGGCGTTGAACTTAACCAATTCTGTGTGCAAACGAGGGCCTCAATAGTAGTCAGAGATAATGTACTCCAATAAGCATCCAAGACACGACCTCTTGTGTTAAATGCCGACTCAAAGGCAACTATAGTGAATTGAATGACTAGTACATCCCTGGTTATTCAGGAAAGGACTGAAAACTTGCCAGATATCACTAGGTGCCTCAACATCTTCCATAAATTAACGCTCAACCTCAGACTTACACTGCATAATATTCCTCGATGCACATTTTTTATGATACCATCGTAGTCACAATAAATTTGAACTACGTGCATGTGTGTCATCTCAGGAAGATGTCGAGCCGATCAGGTGTGAGGAGCTCCCACCTTCAGTTGAAGACTGACCAATACTATTATAATGGTTGTATAAATCATCAATATCACATTTAAGTGATCTAATAAACTGATTAGTGTCCTCATCACCAAGGACGTCCCTAATCCAATCTTCTGAATCGTCAACTTATATCTAGGGTCAAGGATCGCAGCCATAAATAATAATCTATTTATCTTCTCCACATCCCCAATATTTATTATATTTGTATTTCATCCTCATAGCCATTGCATTCAACAAACTCACATTCTCAACACAACTCTGTTATAAGTGGTCATTAAGTCTCGAGAGCTCCTCGAAGTACATGTTCGTAGTAAGATATTTTGTCCCAGATATCCGTACAGTTATGTCATAAAATAACTTAAAACATTGAACAAAATACCCGACATTGGCCCAATCAACTGTGTTTGGCGCACCGAGCCCCCTTCTCCCACCGACTCCAGCAAAGCATACCTCATGCCCCTCATCCTCGACCTCCATTTGCTTGAACGTTGTTTGCTACTTCTGTGCTAAATCCAATATCATGCATGTAGAGTTCCATTGAGTCGGAACATCCACTTGCAACATACTGGAAGATGAGATCTCAAGTTATTCGGCTATTGCCTTAAATTGGTGGAGTCATTGGAGGGAAGCCCTTACATATCTCACAAGGTTTTAGGCTTTAATAAGGGAATCATCAACCTCCTCAAACCTCTCAAAAACTATGAGATTGATGATATGGGCATAACACTGAATATGGATAAATTAGTTCTCATAAATGATATCCTCCTCAAAGCATTTTTCTGATTCATCAATCATTTATACAATCATCCATATCCTTACCAATGGATGAACCCATGTGATTAACAATTTCTTTGAAGATGATAATTCTTTTGTGCAACGTCCACTCATTATCAATAAAGTGGGTTGTGATACACATGTAACCCACATTCTGTATGGAGGTCCTTGTGTCATTCGTAAGTGACACTCTCTGGCTAGTGGCGACAAACATTTCCTTCATCGCTGCCTTCTTGTTGGCATGCCTCTTCAAATAATTGCATATCACAATATACCGTGAAGGCATGGAAAATCGTAGCTGTAAAGTGTGCACAAATTTATAGAAGCCTGCCTTGTCAACCGTAGTAAAAGGCATCTCATCAGTGATGATTACCTCCCCAAGAACATCCATCAACATCTTTTCACTGTATTGAGGGGTTGATAACTTCTTAACCTGCGTGCCATCAGTGAAGTCTCGTAACTCAGCTTCATCTAATCAATTGCTACCAACCTTTTGTGTATCTTATACTATTGGCATCCTATAAAATGTGTCATTAATACTGACGTGCCTTGCTTTTTCGAATGACAACTGCATAGTTGCCCATAGTAATGGCATCGAGCCTGTTGGTTCTCACGATCACCTGGAAACTTTGGTGAAATGTCCCATGTCCACGACCTTTTCTTACTAGGTCGTGCTGGTGGATCAACCTCAACATTTATCAACTCCTCCTCCTCATTAAGCATATCAACATATTCTACATCTATTGGGACTCAACCACTTGCACAAGAGGTAGCTGTTCTAGATGGGGTCTACGGCCCGAAGTGTCTGTCAATGTCGCCAATTGTTGTGCGTCATCCTCTTGTGGAAAAGCACGGCAAAATGGTGTAGAATTCATAATTTGCTATGCAAATAATCTGAAACAATTAACAAACAACCGTCATTTAACATGTTATAATAATCTTTAATAAATTGAAAACACATTGAAAAGGACAAATGCATGTGTCTAGTTGTGTTTGTGATTTTAAAAATAAATAAAACACAAAAAAACTGAACATCTGCTTGAGCCACACTCGAGAGAACAATCTGTGCAATCTGTGTGACTTTCGCTCAAGCCACACTCAATCGAACAATCTGTGTGACGTTCACTCAAGCCACACTCGAGCAAACGTTGTTTGGAACAAAAAGACCCGATTTTGGCAAAACTTAAATCCCTCAATTCTTAAATTTAATAGCCTAAAAACCGAAATCATTTAAATTCAAACAATAAATTATTGAAATGAACAACAAATCATACACATTTCACAAATTTCAAACCACAATGTGAAAATTAAATGGTTTTGGATTTCCTAGAATTCTACAAAAAAATTGAGTGAGCGAGTGAGTGCCGAGTGGTTTACAATTTGTGATGAACTCCAAAAGGTGGCTCGCGACAGCCTCATGTGACGACAGAATCTATTCTGATGATACCTTTAAGTAGATGAGGAAGTTCCATTTGTCCTAACCATTCATGGAAGATACCACTACTTCCAAGCTAGGCCAAAAAAGTCAGCAGCCTTATTTCCTTCTCGATAGACGTGACTAACATAAAAGTTAATCTCTGCCAATATATTAACAATGTTTTCCCAAAAGTCCTCTAAGTATCAAAAAGTACATCTACCGTTTTTAATCCAATTCACTACTATTAAAGAGTCCATTTCAATAATAAGGTTATTGAACCCCCCCCCCCCCAATCTTTTGCAATGTTTAAGACCTGTTCGAAGGGCCATAACTTCCGCAAGATTGTTACTACCGTGACCAATCGATTCAAAAAAAGCATATACCACTTTCCCAAACTCATTTCTAACTACTCCTCCTGCACCCAACATTCCAGGATTATTAATGCTACTTCCTTCCACATTAATTTTAAGCCACTCTCTCTTCGGCTTCGCCCATCTCACTACCTTAAGTGCCTCATTCTTCCTTGTACTAATAGGAAGATTCAAAGATTTTAAAACCTTGATATCATTTTCCCCTAGACGAGAAACCTTGTGAATTTTAATGCCAACCCAATGAATCCAATACTTTATCGATCTCCATAAAGCACGAACCTTCTCCTTCTTACCTTCCATCCTGGCTTTACATCTCCAATTCCTTAAATTCCAAGAAATTATCATAGGTACAAAACCAATAAGACTGCCAAGTTGTGATGATTTTGATGCTCTCCGAAACCAAGCCTCCACTGTCGCTCTCCAAGACCGGTTTGGGACAAATGGAATTCCCAAAATGTTTGAGTTGAATTTCCAAATGACCATAGCAATGTTACCACTATATAACACAAGATTGATATCCTCCAAGGCACCTTGTCGACAACACTCACACTTGGAAACTAAAGGCACTCCAAGTCTTCTTATACAATCATCCATACTAAGGCTTGAATTTAGGGCCTTCCACATAAGCACATAAAATTTCTTAGGAAGTCCCACATTCCATAACCAATCCGACCATTGACATTTAGGATTACTGACCCAAACAAAAGACCAGGCACTCTTGGATGTGAAGAAGCCATCTGAATTGCCCAACCAAATAAACTTATCATCACCTAACCTTCGACTCTTGATTGCATTGACATTTTCGGATTTTTCAGGCCTTGCTAATTGCTTCAGTTTGTCCAATTCCCAACTATCATTCAGCATAACATGTTTCACCTTCAAAGTCGAGTCTCCCACAATCAGGTGCTGCTCCATCAAAGGACCAGAGCTCAGCCAATTATCTATCCAGAAAGACACATTCCCCTCACGAATTATCCACTTAGAATGCGAAAGAGCAACATGTATTTCTTTAGCTATTGATTTCCAAACCCGGGTGCCTCTAGAAGAGTTAATCTCTAGCAAGTGCATACCATGCATATACTTCACACAAAAGAAATTTTGCCATATAGAGTCTGAACATAGCAAATTCCAAGCCAAATTGAGATGTAACGATCTTTGAACATCAACTAAATTCCTCAACCCAACCCCTTCCTCATCCACCGGTTTGCATAGTTTGTCCCACTTAATCCATTTTTTCTTAAGACTCCTATTGATAGAGCCCCAGAAAAAAGTACTAAATATCTTATTAATCTGAAGATATACCATTTTAGGAACATGCATCACCGAAAGAATATGAATCGGCATACTCGACAAGACCTACTTTAAGAGGATCAACCTTGCCCCAGCCGAAAGGAAATTAATTTCCCAACCTTCAATCTTCCTTTGAATTCTTTGGATAATATCCTGGAAATGTGCTAACTTCAATCTTCCAAAACGATTGGCACCCCTAAATATTTGAACAGAAAGACCCCTTCTGAGAACTGAGTGATGGAAAATAGATGCCTCTGTCTAGCATTATTGATATTCTTAGAGAAAATAAAAAGGAGATTTGGTGCTATTTACTTGTTGACCCGACCATGAAGTATCGGTGCGCAAGGTACCAACAATCTCAAGGATAGAAGATTTTCCTCCATTGGTAAAAATTACCATATCATCAGCACATAATAGATGAGAAATTATAGGGCCATGTCTCAGATGCAAGTAACACTTAATTCTTCTATCTTCGAATTTCTTCTTAAGCAATCAGGAAAGGTCTTCCTCCACTAAAATGAATAAATACTGGAATAAAGGATCTCCTTGACGGAGACCTCTTCCACCCTTAAAGAACCCTTTTTGCATAGCCATTCATAACAATAGAATACCAGGGTGTAGTAACACATTGCATCAGTAGCTGGGGAACTTTTAGAGAGAAACCAAAAGCTTCCAATACGAGAAATAAGAATTTCCAGTCAATCGTGCCATAAGCTTTTGCAAAATCAATTTTCATCATAATGTTAACTCTTCGGGCTAATTTATTAATATAATGAATAAGCTCCTGAGTGAGACTAATATTTTCGAAAATACTTCTACCCAGCAAAAAAACTCCTTGCTCCTTAGAAATGATTCTGCTAAAGAGTGATGTAAATCGGTTCACTAGAATCTTAGAACAAATTTTATAAACCACGAAACAAAGACTGATCAGTCTAAAATTCCCATACGTTGTGGGATTTTGTACTTTGGGAACTAAAACAATATAAAAGGCAATGTAGAACCTTGGTAGTTCAGCCCCACTAAAAAAATTAGTAATTGCTTCAAATAAATCTTCTTGCACTAAGGACAACCAATGCTGATAGAAACCTGACCCAAAGCCATCTAGTCCAGGACTGTTGTCTTTAGGAATAGAGAACAGGGCATCTTTAACTTCCTCAACCAATGGAGTACTGCCAAAAAGATTATTATCCTCTTTCGAAATAGCACTCGAAATTAACTCAGCCAAGTTTGGCAGAGAATTCATCGGGTTAGCCTTAAGAAAATCCTCAAAGTAACTACAAGCTTCCTCGTGGATACCTTCCGGTGAGTTAAACACACGGCCAACAGTTAACTTCATTTCCACAACCACATTATGTTTCCTGGACTGTAATGCTTTAAAAAAAGAAGACGACACTTCACCCTTCGAAACCCAATCTTGCTTAAATTGTTGAGCAAGGCAAGCTTCCACAATCCAGTTCCATTAACCTCTACCTACCAAGAACTAGAGACGCACCTCGAAAAATCCTCATGAGTAGTCCACATATAATGAAATTTAAAAGAGACATGACCATACCTAGAGGAAGGTACTGAGAGACCCAATAGCATTGGGGAATGATCTGTGGACCTCCTGGGAAGGTATTGAAGCCTCCTCGAGAGGAACAAATCCATAAGTTTCAAATTACATAAGGCTCTATCGAGCCTTGCCCATGAGCGTGCCATCTCGGTTTGTCTATTGCACCATGAGAATTTGTTACCTAAGAAAGGCATCTCCACCAGTATGCCATTATCAATGAAAGAACAGAAATCCTCTATTGCCGTAAGCAACTTCGGATTTCCCCCACGTCTTTCACTCATTACGCAAAATATTAAAATCCCCAATAAGCACATGAGGCAACTGCAAATTGTTGATAACAAGCATATCGGCCCATAAAGACCTCATGTCTAAGTATTGAAATTTTGCATAGACAACAAAAAAAAAAAAAAAAAGACAAGAGTTAATAAGTAAAGAAATATGCTGATTGGAAGCGCCCATGACATCCACCTGTAGACCAGCATTCCAAAAATACCAAATTTTGCCTGCATGGTCTGTATTTGACAGACACTCGTCAAAAGATAGAAAATTCCCCCAGTAACTCAATTGATGATCATCCATGAAAGGTTCCACCAGGAAAAGAATAGAAGGTTTATGTATACGTAACAATGACCGCAGTCACTACTCATTGAGTTTGGTGGGAGGGCCTGCTCGGAGCCCTTGAAGAACTTCTTAAAATTCTTTTGGTAATGCAGTTTTTATCGTTAAATTAGAGTCAAATGAGCCATCCTTCTCCTTCGCAGGATGAGGCGAACTGCCCTCATCATCAGATTTTGACTCCATACTGACATGTTCTTGGTTAAAAATCACCATCTGCAATTCCTCTGATTCAGCAGGCTGTATAACTCTAGGTTGCACCGCAACATTATCTCTCAAAACATCCATGGGAGGAATAATCTCAACATTTGATGTCTGGTCAAAAACCGGTATCGAAACCAACTCACCATCAGATTTGGTCCCACTTAGTTCTCCGCACGTCGTCGAATCTTTCCTATGCATTAAGGGCTCTACATCCTCCCTATCAACCTCAGTCTCCAACGACACAAACCCCGCATCATTCCCATCATTTAAAATATGATCATTGCCCTCTACGTTTTGCAGAACCAAGACAGAAGGAGGCTCTAAATTATTTCCAGATTGCTCGTTATTTGCCTTCACCTCATCTTCCTTCTCCTTAGGGACCCAGACTCTATTCGATTTAATAGTCTTCAAATTCTTGGTCTCTTTTTCTTATTTCAGTTTAGCCTTACATGTCGTCAAATTATGCCCTTGCACTTTGCAGCAAGAACAAAAGGCAGGCATAGTTTTGTATTCCACCCCCTGGAATATACTTGTAGGGTGCCTCGGCGTCCCAATCCAAATGGAATAAATCGGATCTTGTTCAATATTCATAAGAACACAAACCCTTGCACCATCTGTTCTGGTTGCACAACGTGTCGCATTATCCCTTCTAAAAAAGACACCAATTGATGCCACAATATTACGTAAATACGATTCTTGATATAGATTAGGAGGGCGGCCAGGTAGCACGATCCACACCGACACCAGCGCCGGTTCCTCATCTTCTTTAAAGTCTATCAACCACTGAAAGGTCCGGGAAGAGCCTTTAGAAAATCTTCTTCATTCGGGAATCTCAAAAATATGTTATGTGGCTTGCGCATTGCAGAAACAACTGGTTGCGTCGAAAGTCCCCATTTGCTATGAATGAAGTCTCTAATACAATCAAAAGATGGCTTTGCCTCAAACCATAGAAAAACGAAATGGGACAGCAGAGCGATCCAGTTCCTCCTTCGTAAAGTGCACGAAAAACTCTCCATCAACATACTAGGGCTGCCGGAACGAAATAGAAACCTCAGGGACGGCCTGAGGGGTATGAAGCAACAAATCAGCAAATGTCCTTAGCTTGGCTTGCGGCGTTTGGTGCCCCCGGCGATAGCCATGCACGTAGCGAAAAAAACACTCTAGGCAGGGATAAAACGTTTCTTGATTCTTAATTCTTGGAGCATTCTTGTTAACTAGATCGTTGGTAGGTTGTTATATATATATATATATATAATTATCAAATAAAGTGCATTTGATATTGTATCTCTCTGTTCAAACTAGACCATTCAATTTACTAGAGAATTGAAGAGGATCTCGATCCTTAATTTTAATTAATAATTATCAATGATACAATTGGATCCTCATTGGAACCTTATAAAGAGCAAGAACTTCTCCTTTGTAAAACATATGAGATCTCATTCACCACCTACCTTTATCCTTATATAGGGTATCACAATCTCCCCCTTAAATTCCCGACGTCCTCGTCTAGCCTGTTCGTTATAGGTGGTACGGCTTAAGTCCCACATTTATAGTTGAGATAGGCTCTGATACCATTTGTAACGCTCTAATGTTAGGCCCAAACCATATGGCCTATACTCCAAAAGGACTAATCAATGATATAATTAGAGTCATTGGAACCTTATAAAGAGCAAAAACTTCTCCTTTCCAAGCAATGTGAAATCTCATTCATCACGTACATTTATCTTTATCATATGAGGTATCGCATTAACAAATAAAGGAATGCATGAATAACGGGTAGAGGGACCTGACATACACTTTTTACAACTAGTACAACTCTAAAGAAAAATAAAAAGAAATGAGCACTGAGAACAAATAAATGTTTCATACCCTTCCTTGCCAAGGGGGAGCTGCACAACGTGGCGGTTTTTGTACAATTCGATAAACTGATTGTAACCACGTGACCAAAGGTTGTGGTGGTTGATATGGCTACATTGTGTTCTCAAATGGCTTTTGGGGAGATCCACTTCCTCATCTTCACGATTCAATAGCAAAATAGGACAACTTTTATAATAAAAATCCAGATAAAAAAGCCAACTTCATCCCATTATACATCATCACAAAACTTTACACTCTTCTAAAGGAATACATGTGGTTTTCACATTGGGGCCTATGATAGAAAGAGATCGCCAAGAGCCTAAGAAGGGGTGGTGATAATCGTGCACCAACGATTCCAATTTGTTACTTTACTTTTTCGATATAAGAATATCTGACAGCTAGATTAAGGAACATCAATAAAATAGAGGCGAATATGGAAGGTTGCTATTTGAGCTAACTTTATAAGGCATCGGAATCTGCATAGCGCATGGGACATGTGCTTGTTGCGGTGCGGCCAGGATGGTCAGATCTAGAGGATTTAAGGGTGGAAAATTGTGGTGCCCTAACCCCACTTGTGTTTTGGTGGCTCACCGTGATGCCAGTGAACATGGATCACACCCCTCACTTTCCTCATGAATTGGTCTGTGCTTATTTGCTAAACACGGATGTAAAAGAAATTGCAGAAGACAAAAAAAAAAAAAAAGTCATGAGACCTAACTATTAGCTTAGTTCCCCACACATAATATTATAAGCAACTAGCCCAATGTCATGAACATTCATAAGTCACCATATCTCAATCACAAATTAACTATGTTATTACACCCCTAAGCTGTTCACCAAATCTCTTAGAGTCAAGACAACCTAGTCAACTACAAAATCAAGTCCAAATGGTGATAGGCCCCCACCTCATTCCTCGGGCCATGAAGGGTGGCTTCCTGCTCATAACCTCCCTCGTTGTCTAGATCTGCATAAAATTCTATGGTTCTGATAAACGAAACCGTAGTGAGCTACCATAATTGATTTCAAGAAATCTCAGTAAGTTAGAGATATAACAAAACGAATAATATATGTAATAAAAATGAACATGTAGGGAAAAAAGATACAAGAAGATCTAGGCAATGATAGAAGCTTACCAAGGAAAGAGAACTAAGCAACCAATACTCACTTCGGCAATATGCAGTACCCCGAACAATGAAAGAATAATTATATGCATATTTTTGAGTTCAAAAACAGCTAGGAAACCAAAAAAAGACTCAATATACTCTTAAGCTTTTAAATAATCATTAACATTATAATTTTCAATACCATAATGTTTACCTTATAATAATTGTGTGAACACCCTGGCTCTCTTCACCAGACCATGGGTAATGATTGCACATATGATTTTGTAACAAGTGATGCTTGACTTCGCATACCCATCCTTCACCACTGTACCCTCTAGCCTCTGCCAACAGAGATGCAACGATATTTATCTGAAAGCATTACGATCTCATCCGAGACACTTGACACCTAGCATCAACATAGGGGATGTCCCTCCATTATTATACTCTCATAAGTGACCAAGGGAGCTCCACCAAAATAATACCATATCTCAACTTGGGGTCGTAAGACAAACACACACTTACACACCCTACCCATTCCGTTAAAACAACCAACATCCCCCTTATAAAACATAAACTGGAAATCTGGATATAATACTAGGGGTGAGCAGAAACTGACACAATCGGCCGCCGCCGAAGGGAACTGGCTGGCCACGTCAGGAACCAGTTAGAATCGGTGGAAAATCGGTCGGAGTGTGATGGGAATTTGAAGGAACCAACGTTCAGCAGTTCGATCTCGATTTGAAGTTGGACCAGACAGCTAAACCGGCCAATAAAATAAAACTATTTTTTTTTAAATTACCCTAATCAAAACGATGCCGTTCCACTTAAGTTGAACGACATCATTTTACTCAAAACCTAGGAAAAATAATATGTATGAAATAACACTGTTCCACTTAAGCTTAAATGGAATGACATCGTTTCGAGATGGGGTCGTCTTCCTCACTAGGCCTTCTTACCCGATTGAATTTCTCCTTTGCAACTCTCTTGCTCTCCTCTACAACTCTCTATCTCTATTCTCTTAGAAGAAGCTGGTCGTAATAGCAAGAGAACTGCCGGCCGGTTTTCCTCCTCCCCATCGACCGATTATGGTCAGTTGCTCCTTCATTTTCTTAAACGTCAGTCAACATCAGTTTTGCCCAAAAACAGTGCCGAAGGTGTCGGTTTTCACCCCTATATAATGCCATAATGATTTTCATCATTCAAGTAAAATATATGAGAAAGCTACAATATATAAAGTACGAAAGGTTATGAAAATGCCTGAACAACATTTGTATGAGAATTGTGAGTAGATAAAATACATAGTAGAGTAGGGGTATGAGAAAGTACTAAATAACAAGATCCCTTCTTACCACGTATGTAAAACACGCTTACTTCACAACCATTTACACATCTTGTGATATCATGGCAGACACTTACCTGAACAACAAAAGACCATTGAGCATGGTCATTGGTGGGTCGTATTTCCAGTATTCCGATAATGACCTCAAGTGTCCAAGTGTGCATGAGCTTAAGTTTTAGAGAACTTGAGTTCCTCTTTCTAAAAGGAAAGCTAGAGTGAACGAGAGAGATCAAGAGAGAGAGGGATGCTCTGAGTTTTTTTGTAAGAAGGTGAATGAAAAAGTGATCACTGGCATGGAGAATAAAAAGGTAAAAAGAAAGCATCAAGGGTCCTCTATCATGTGTCGTGGGATTCGTCCATTGCTCGGTGAGTTCCCAATTGTCCAGTCGTATGCTGGATTAAAGGAGGTGAATGTAGTTGTAATGATGATCTCTATCACGTTCTAGAAGCTCGGCCAAGGAGAGGCAGGCTCCTCAAACAAGGTTGGTCTTTCAGTCTGCCATGGGTGAATGTCGTCCACTTGGTGATAAAGACTCTGCTCATGGTCGCAGTAGGTGGAAAGTCTGTGATTCTTCACGCTACGATGTCATTTTGCGGAGTGCGTGATGGTGTTTGATTGGGGGGTCACTTCTGAGCACTCCCACATTGTCTTTAAGCACTCCAAGTTTTTGGGCAGTTGTTTAAACTTATATCCTAGAGCGGAAAATGTGTCCAGTCATTAGTCTGATCCCTTAGTAAGGTGGGGAAACTGTTTCTGAACAGTTGTCTGCACTTGTACCACCATGTTTGTTGCTCGCCCATCACTCTATTTAATTAGTCATTTGCTCTCCTGTTGCGTATTCTTTGCACGTACTGCATTACTCTCTTCTATTCTTCCCTCACTCGCGTTAATGCTTGCCCCAACCGCCATATTACTTATGTTACCCACCCAACATGATTAGTTTTTCATTGCTCACCTAAGTCTTTACTCGCTCAATCTAGCAATTCTAAGCCCTTCCTCACTCAGGGTTTTACCTGTTTGCTTGCTTGGTAAGACTTTCCTTATGTCCAAGACTACAAAGGTTAATGTGGTTACGTTGCTACTATGTAAGGGGTTCTCACAAGAATTGTTGGGCCAAGCGCGTGTGGCAGAATGGGCAATAGGAAGAGGAGGCACGTGTGCCCCACCCTCTCCAAAAGACACGCGTGCATCGTTTCGGCACACTGCCGCTTCTATCTGAAACATTGGCAACCTAGAAATCTTCTCATACTGCTCGTGTGTCTCGAAGGTAACCAAAAAATTGCAAATTAGTGTTTTTCAGCCTTGAAGGAAAAATGATAACAAGAGCAACTATACAACTGAAATAGCTCCATGGACAACATAGATAGATAGGGAAAGAGGACGAGGACGAGGACGAGGAGGAGGGGCCCCCCATCCTTTCCGGTTGAAAAACTGGCAGAGAGGGGTGTTTCGGCACGAGGGTATTTGTTTCGGGAGAATACAAGAGGAGAGATGCTTTTGCACTTTCATATAGAGCTCAAAATTCCTCACTCAAAAGTATGTTAACTTAGTTGTTTATAATATTTTTACTTAATTAATATAAATATTAATGCGCATCATGCAAGTGTACTGACTAATACTATACAATGTGAAAAATGTAGTAAAACGTAACAAAAATAAAGACACAATATGCTTGAATTACGCAAGCCATAAATCTAAATAAAACAATCAGCACTAACAAGAAATGTAATCTTTTGCACAAAATTTATTTATGAATTAATGATATTTACCCAAAAAATAACCAACTGCCAATCTCAATTTGATCTAGTAAAAGAATGAGTCCTACAAGTTTATAGAGCATAAGCATCTTGATCTCAATTTCAGTGTTTATGACCTGAACATATGGATGGTTTCACCAATACTACTTTGGAGGCATCAAGATGGTTAAGACGACAGGTTCTAAGAAGATACTCTGGCAGCTCCTTTGGGTATTTGCCTATGCATGATAGATTGACATTTAGCATTAGAATTAACAAATATGATTGTCAAGAAAAGTGATATTAAAGAAGCATAATCAATAAGAGTAATGTTAAACAAGAATAATTGATAAAGAGCAAACTTTGATCATATTAAATTCTTTCACTGTTGTTGAGGTTATCCATGTAGAAAAGAGAATTGAGTTTCTTCACAGTTCACACTGATTCATGACACAAAAATGTAATTCTACATGATTCAGTTTTAGTGGCATATGTACTTCTAGTTCACAAGATCTAAACCTTAGACATAATCAGCTTTTAGTATCTACAAATTAAAACGGCCAAATAGCAATTTGGTTCCTTCAAGTTTATGCGTACTTAAGATTACTCCCCTGATCTTACAATTTGAACAAATTCAATACTGTAATTTCCTACTATATTTAATGTAATCCCTCCCATCCATCGCTACATGTCACTGAGGCTTGATGTGACCAAAAATAGCCACCCAATAGGGCAACATATTGCTGATCAAGAAGTTCGAAGAAAAAAAAAAAAGAATTAAAACTTAAAAAATTAAAACTTAAAATTTTATAAAAAAAAAAGCATAAAAAGGACATAGATAGGAAGAGTCAACAACAATACCAAGCTAAAGTCATGTGAAATATGTTAAAAGAGCACAAGAGAAAGACCTAATTGGAAATATCGGTGAGTTGAATATGAGCTCCGAACCGGTTTGTATCGATTTTGAACTGGTATGTCTCGACTCGAACACATATGTATCAGCCCGAACCGACATGTATTAGATCAGATGCAATATGAACCGGCCAATATCGAATTCGAACTAGTACAAACCGAGGCCTTATACCAGATTCGGCATGAAACCTGAATTTAATTTATCTTAAACGAGAATAGTTGGTATGTGGGTTACCTTAATCTCGTTACCGAACGACCTTTATTTGAGATAGGAACATACTTCATCCGAACTAAGGACAACCTTATTCTAAGGCCGAACACCTCAGCACCACTACCAAACACTCCCTCAGCTTTGACGTTGTTGGCGACATCAAACCCTACTTGTGGCCTCCAACGATGGGAAAGTCACCAGAGGGTATACAAGTAGGGCTGCAACCCGGTCCATGTTTGGGCCCTATCCGACCCGACCCAAAAACGAGTCAAACCGCTATGGGCCGACCTGACTCGACATTGGAAGCAGGAAATGGAAGCCCAAATTGTATACAAACAGATCAAAAAAACCTTACAAATCCCTATACAATCCCTTTCCTGAATTTTCAAATTTAACCATCACCCACTATTACAGACAACTTCAAAGTATCCTCACCCCATCACTTCAAATTTTCTAGGGAAAATAAAGGAAAATCGAAGGTGGGAAAGCAAGCTAAAATTCCCAAAACAAACAACGTGCAAGATCTGCACATTCATACCAAAAAACCAAACCCATTAGCACCATAAATCAAAGAACTTACAAAGCAGTCATCGTCAATTGTAAAAATATACTTCTTCTTAGACACCATGTAGCCAAAGCAGCGGCAAGTAGAGTCCTTGAAGGAAATGCAGGAGGCTTTGGGACCCAGAATCTTGTTGATGTCGTTGCGGTTATAGAGCTCGTAATCGAAGCCATCAGGGACGTTGATGGTATTTGAAGGATCACCATCTTGGACGATGATGGGTTGGTAAGGCTCAAAGCTCATCTTTCAGCAACGGTAGCCATGGTAGAGAAATAGAGAGCGTGATGGTGTGAGTTTGAAGGTTGAGATAAGAGTGTTTGTGAGGGAATATAAGTTAAGGAGTACGTGGTGGCACGTGTGAGGCCAGTGATATCGGCATGAATGGAGGGTTAAGGGGAGACGTGTCTGGATTTGGAAGGTTTTGAGACTTTTTCAAAGGATGCCGGTGTCTGAACTAAGCTGGGTTGTGATTTTACGGTGATGGAAGCCGCAAAGGCTGCAGAGGCTGTAGATGGCAACGTCGTTCTTGATGGAGGCTAGGGTTTCTAAGCTTTTATTTGAAGAGAGTGAACTTCAAGTTTCAACCCACCCCTTTTTTTTTCCTTTATAGCAGTTTTAGCGGGTTCAACCCGCAAGTTACTTCAACTCGCTATTTTGGTCTGGTCGGGTCGGGTCCTAATGTTTTCTGCATAGCCCTATATAGAAGATAACAATGAGCTCAAATCTAGCAGCCAATATTGGATAGGACGCTAGAAAACACTAGAAACAACACAAAATCGACTGTTATGCAGGAAAAGTCCGTTTTGTCGACATCCAACAGCACCGCCACACCACAAACCACCATTGAACTGGCTGACAACCACAATTGACCACTACCAGCTGACAACCAATGACATTAATGCCATCCAATAGTGACTTAGTTTCCTTTTATCCCACCACTTGATGTACCAATTGTGAGCAAGGATTTCATTTTTCTTAGTATAGTTCCATTTCAGGATCCAGAAAACTTTGTATTTCTTACATAAGTGAAGGGAAGTAAGGAACTTTTGTCTATGCTGATCAATCTTGTAAACAATGGCAAAATATTTAATAGCACCATTGTGTGTGTGTTTGTGTTTGTGAGGGAAAATTTTCAAAATTGGGCTAAATTGTGTCCACCATCTCAGAAACCACAAAAGGAATTGAGAATTGAACCTTTTTTTTTATTCAAAGTTAATAAACCACGAATGAGACATCTCAGTATTCTGGAATAACATAAATTTGAACCAGGCTTCAATGTGGTCATAATAGTAGTAGGAAATATCTGAACCAGGGATCTTCTTGACAACATAGGGATGGGTTCCCCATTTTAATATGTAAAGACTGTGGTAGATCAAGTTGGTTTTATTAGTTTTATAAAAAAATGGGTTTAATCATGATGGATTGAGTTTGGGTGGGAATGGAAGAGTAGTATTGGAGGTTCTTCTGAGTATTTTTAAGAACCCAATAAAAATCAGATAGAAAATATCCAAATGCGATTTTGGATGGATCATTATATATTTAACAATTAGGTTCTATATAAAACAAGTTTTGACAATAATATTGCTTTTAGACATAATCAGTCCTTGAAGCAAGATTTTTATTAGGATAGTGGATCATGTGGGTCAGCCAAAGCAGAGGAAAACTGGTCTTAGCATTGGATTTACTACTAAAGGTAGAAAATCGATTAGAAATATCAAGTGGAGAGTAGGCTCATGTTTCACATGTTGCCCGGTAGGGATACGAACATGTGAAACATGCTTATCTTTTCTACTTGTAATGATTTTACAGAAATTCACGAGTAAGAAAATCAAGGATAGCATTTTAGAAACTTTTAATATAGAAAATCAAGGATAGCATTTTAGAAACTTTTAATATATTCAATATCAAAACAAAAAATGCTTATAATAGCTTGCTATCGGGCAAAAATATGTCTTGAAACGATATTCTCAACATTTTTTTCTAATACATATATTAGCACTTTTGCAATCAATACATAGTAGAAATCAAATGGGATGAAATCAAATAGAATCGATAACAGTCTAGAAACTACCTATAAAAAAAATAAAATAAAATAACAATCTAGAAACTAGAAGGCCCTCTTCGATACCATGTTGTAAAAGTCAGAACACAAACAAGATGGAAAAATCGGTTATTCGAACTTGTGTGTACTACTTACCGTTCCACTATATATTATACTAAGCATACAACGATTATGCCCTCTAACATAAACAACACTATATATTATACTAAGCATACAACGATTATGCCCTCTAACATAAACAACATGTCAACTCGAGATTAACTTGACTAAACTCGTTCAATTCGATTTATTTATTGAGCACAAAATCATAAATAATTATCAAATGATTGGACTCGTATAATGGTCATTTCAACTTGTATAATTATGTATAAACTCAAATAATTTCATATATTAGTATTATTTTTAAATTTGTAATGAGAATATATTAAGCATTTAAAAGGATAAGAATAAGAAATAGGAATACCATGTGTTGATTAAATTCTTATGAATATAATTGATAGGAGATGCTACAATGAACCCCTACACCACATACTTTCACTTAACTAACATGTTATTTATCATTTTTGCTCTTCTATTTAAACACACATTTAAACATTAAGATGATAAATCACATGTTGGTTAGGTATAGATATTTGACGTAAGGCTTCCATATAGAATTTCTCAATTAATACTATATGTATATAAAAAGTCTTTTAAAATGTTTAAAAATTGATTTTTTTTTTCTTTTTGTAAAAATTTGTAAATAAAGTCATACGATATACTAAAAGTAATCTATTTTGTTAAAATTAAGTAACTCATGAACAAACTCAAACTTGCTTGAAAGATGACGAGCTACTCATGAATATAAAATAAATTCAATGAAAACATGGAGCTCAACTCCAATTCGAATTAAAAGTAAATGAACAAATCTTGACAACTTACTGTTCACTCAAACTCGAATCGTTTACATCCTTACACATAACAACACATTCACTGTAGTGCACAAGGTATTAGTTAAAAGTAAGCTTTATTTTCCTACCGAAGATGCCCGGTCCGTAAGTTGAAATGGACATTTCAACAAGAAGACGAAATTGCATCATTACAAAGAGGGTGACTGGAACACCAGCCAAACAAATGATAGGATTAACAATCCATGATTGCTGGCGTAGCATGATTAAAAGTGCAGCAGAAAAGGTAATCATCATGGTTGCAATAGAAAAGAAGAGTGTGGAAAGGCCTATTATCATTTTTGTAGGTAAAGACGTGAGGAAATCGTCTTCTGCATACCTGGATGTGAGAATTCCCAAAAACATTAAGACTGAAGTTGAAGAGGAAAAGAGGGACAAGGCATCGGAAATTATAAAGACCATGAGAGAGCCTTTCGGTAAAAATATTGGCAAGCCAGTATCTTGCTTGTTTCCACCTGGAATATTAAAGGATGCAGCAAACATCATGGTAACAATGAGAGCACCGACAACTGTACAAGATCTTGCTGTGTCCTTTATCCATTGCTCTCCCGATTTCAGCATAGCCTCGTGGGTTTTTGTAAACAATTCTCGGGGAGTTAAACCATCTTCGTTTGTTGCTTCTCTAACCTTGGGATGGACAATAGCCTCCACCTCCTGAATTTTTTAAACAAAATCTTCGAATAAGAGGTTACCAAATATTAATAACCAGAAGAATTAACTGTTAACTCTAAAATTTAAATTTAGCATCAATTGTTTTAGATTATTCTTATTCAGTACTCTAATTCACAAAACAACAACACCATCGATTGAATAATAAAGTGTTGGATCTATACTTCAATCATGTACATTACAAGAGAAAATAAAAGGGATTCTGGAGATCCTCATCAAGCCTACTTTGCATTATAGTTGCAATACCCAGTTTGCATATAGGAAGATTTTTTTTTTTTTATAAGTAGATTGCATATAGCCTATAGGAAGATTGTGAACAATTTCCACATTACTTGGGAGAGCTAACATTCTTTATGACAAATTCCACATTAGAAGGGGCTCTAAATATAACATTGGCTAGTCCTATTGGAATATATATAAGTCAAGATTTGGCATAAACCTTCCTTGTGTCATTACAAATGGTATAAAGTCAATCCAATTAGGCCTCATGATAGAATCAACTGACGAGGATGTCGAGAATTTAAAGGAAAAGATTGTAATACCCTAGATTGTATATAAATAATAATTCTAAGAGGTAGTAATTATATTGACTAATTCTTTCTGTGTAGGGGCCAAGATATGGCTTGGGCCTTCCGAGTCATTATAATAGTGTGAAGTTGACTCCAGTACGTACCATTCATCTGCACTATGCCCCAAATGGACCAATTAAATGTTGTACCAAATATTCCATATTCCAAGCATGTATACTGAAAAAGGAAATGCAGGAGTTCATCTGGGACAAAACATTCTATACACAAATCCTTGAGATCCTCATCAAGGCCTAGCAAGTTTACAGGCTCTGATATGTGATATATTTTGCCTGCTCTATGCTCCAAATGAATACATCACAGTTACAATTAGAGCAAGTTGAGTTAGCATCTCACTCATGTAGGATTTAATACCATTGTATCGCCTTCATAATCTACTTACCTAATCTGTACATAATACATATTTTCACAATCTGAGGTAATATATAAAGTCAATGGTTAAATCCTTACATTTTTTTGTCCAAATAAAACAAATATAAATCTTACTCTCTTAAGCCTAACCCAAACAACCCACACAAACATATACAATAAGAATGAACTCCTAGAAATAAAGCCATGAACTAAACCACATGAACTCCTACAAGTAAGTCTGTGTTTCCCGCAACCCAAACAACCATAAATCATTCCTCAATTAATTTTTAATGGAAATCCTTATAAGTCTCTCAGCAGAAATTACTTGTTTCTCGAGACCCCGCTATAAGTTCTATCCATATATGTTCTGATCGCCAATTCATACTAGATCTAGTTGCATTTTATTGAAATCGAGAGAATAACCCAAATGAATTTGACTTTTTTTGTGTGTTTCCCAAGTAACTCTCATCAACTAGCACTATTCCGATGTGAACTTTTAGGAGTAATTTATCAAATTGTTTAGATCTAGAATAATAAGATCCACCTCATTCATCCTTTCAATCTAACAATTGATAAGAAAGGCTGCATTCTGTATTTTATTGATACTTTATGCAATTCTTTTTGATGAGTGATACTTTCGGAAACTTTTTGAAAAAAAATACTTCAAATTAATTGCACATATTTATATGTTATTTGAAACAAAAAGTTCATATTACACAGATATACATATATGAGTGAAGTGCTGCTTCAGTTAAACTAGTTGTATGTCTATCTGAGTGATTTCATATTATATAAAATAGAAAAGTGTGCCAATGTGAAAGCCAAATCTGAGAAAGAAATGGAAAAAAACACCATTATATATATTGACGTATTAAGATTATATGAGATATATAAACACGTACAAAATGAACCATATAATGTAATGTGGCGCTAGGACACTATAATGCAAGGTAGGCTGATGAAGATCTCAAGAATTCTAGTATGGGAAATTCTACATGTCAGAAACCATACAAGTTCTTCAAATCTTAGTTATTTTCTTTCTCAGTTTGCAGCACCATCGCATAGAAAAGGGAAATCAGAGTATTGGGAAAGAAATTATAATTCTCATTTGAACAACAGAGTTGCATCAGATATAAAAAAGAAGAGACACAAAGCATAATCATGCAAATATGGAAAGAAAAAGTGTTTTAATCTATCAAGAATGCAAATATATGTCAGCTCAGGAAACTTTGTGTTGACATAATTTACTCAAAATATAAAAAGGTAGATTTGGTCACACACCCATTGTGCTATACCAGACTTTGGATTAGCTCCCTATGTTTTTCTTTTTGAGAAAGAACACCCTGTGGTTTCAGTTATTTCTAAATAGGTCCCTCCGTCAAATTTTCCATCTATTGACATTAATGGGAAAAACATGACCCAATCATAAACTGCCACATCCATAATATCTTAAAAAAGATATAAAACTAATTTTTATAATAAAAACAGCTTTTATTTTTAAAAATTGAAAACCGGTGGTGGACACCTCCACAGGCCGGGGCGCCACCACATCATGGCTGCCCATGTGGTGGCCAGAAACTGCCACCACAAAGGTCGGCCAGTTCTGGCTGGACACTGCCAGTGGCTGTCCTTCAGTTTTTTCTTAATATTTTAATTTTAAGGTTTCTAATAATAAAAGCAGTTTTTTATTATAAAAACTAATTTTTTAAAAAGACAAATTTTATTTTTTTTAAAAGATTATGGTGGACACGTCGCAATTTGTGATTGGGTCATGTGTTTTTCATTAATGTTGATGTACAGTAAAGTTGACGGATGGACATATTTCTAAATAATTGAAACCACAAGGTGTTATTTTTCAAAAAAAAAAGCACAGGGAGCTAATCCAAAGTCCGATATAGCACAAGGGGTGTATAACCAAATTTACCTAAACAGAATTAAAGTAGGTTCAGAAAACCGAGTTTAACGTTTGGGTAGTGAGAAGTGTTGAGAATATTTGTAAATAGTAATGAAAAAGTAATAATAAAATATTGAATAGTAGTAAAAAGTATGTGAAAAGTAATAAATAGTAGAAAAGTAGGTAAAAAGTAATAATAAAATAAAGAATAGTAGTGAGAGTACTTGAGGTACTCTCACTTGCCAAACATAATCTTTTTTTTTTTCCTTGAGACCAGAAAACCCTTGTTAATTATGTTAAGGTCTTTTATTTAATAGGAGAACCCTAATTTAATTTACACCTTTGAATAGATGGCCAAGAATTTCTAGTTAAGTAAAGCATTCCCCGTTTTCTTCTCTCTCCTTTACGAAGAAAGGACAAGAGAGGGCAATCTTATAGTAATTTTGGAAGAAAAAACCTATTCATAAGCCGGTGTATATAACACAACTAGTAAAGTCCACATGACATACTTTGATTTGGAAGAGAAATTTTAAAATTTGAATCTTACAATCTAAAGTCCGTTTTGAGAATAAAATAACTCACTTTAGAAACATACGAGTCCAAAGTGTTGTTTTCCTAACCACAGATTGATAAATATCACTTTTTTGAAAAAATAAGTTGCCAACACCTCAAATGGCCTAAATGTAACCTGCACATCCTCATTTTCTCTACCTACTTTTACCCTTTTTCTTTCTCTATTATTAAAGCTCTGGAAATGTTATCTCACACCTATATAAGTAAAAGTATGTTAGAGAGAGAGAAAGTGAGAGAGGAACTTAAACCATTGTAGTTCTTTTTGCATTTGCAAAGCTGCACCTGGGATGCGATTAAGCATGGTAGACTCTGCTGACATGCCAGCCATATGTAACATGCCATTACTGTTGACATCTACAGAACATGTCAAGGCATTCTTCAAATGATGTGCTAATAGGCTAAAGATTTTGGCTTGACGATGTAGCACCGCAAGGGAAAATATATTTCTATTTCTCTGATCTCTGGTCCATACAAGATCCGGATTCTTCTCCAGCATCTCAAAAACAAACTCAATAATCCCACTCTTGATAGCAAGGATGATGGCATCACAAACATAGCTATCCATCCTTTGTTGTTCATTTGAATTTGATATCTCTTCACACATTTGACAAAGAAGTTTATGGGATTGGACATGGATCAACTTCGTTTCATATAACTGTTCGATTCCTTCATAAAAAATTTTAAATGATGCCAATTTTTAACAGCATGAATGATAAGTAACAGAGAAAACAAAAAGGAAAATAAAAAAGTTAAAAAACCAAGAAGTTGAGGACATTTGAAGGTAGATGGCGCAATAGAGTTGGCACTGCAAAGTAAAAACAAAATTTTAATTTCTTACTTGAAACACGTTAGAAAATTATTACCTGAAGGAAACTAATAAAATATTTATAGTACACCATTCGAACTTATGCATATTCCACTGAAAAAGAAAAGAAGTTGTGCATATTCCCATTAAAATCTCCTTCTTTGGTAAGTCAAAGGAAATTTTATAGAATATGCTAAACCTAGAACACGGGCATCAATATTATAGTCTTATTCTCTTAAATGTTTTGAATGTTTTGAAGAGTACCAACATTTTAATGTAGTTCTCATCGAAATGTTTTGAAACTTGACCTTATTTTGTTAGTGTCATTAATCTTCAAGCATGACCATGGTGTACTTCCTCCCACTCCACCTCTAGTTAGATGGGTTTTGAATGCATTTTGGCGATAGATTATGGTCTTGAAGCCATCCCCTACCCATCTTGCTTGAAGATTATAATATTTTATCCTTTTAGTTAACATTCTTTACTGCATGGTATGCCATTAGAAATGCAATGACACTACAAGAAAACTAATTAATTGTGGCCAATTATTTTTTTACCAAAATTACTATTTCCTGCTAAAATGAATCTATTTTCATCATAAATAATCATTCTTGTCGTAAATAATCTGTTATATATACTTGTTTTTCTTGTAGTGAGAGCAAAGGAGGCTAGCAATCCCTTTAAATATTTGTTATTTGTAATTATTTTAAATTTGGAGTCATTGTTACCACTTGTGTGGACTGTGGAGAGCACTAACCTCCACTTGGTTAGGAGGCGCTAACAATTAGGGGTGGGCAGCGGGGCCCTGCACCCCGCTGCCCCACTCCTATCCGCCCCACCCCGCATGGTGGGGCGGGCAATCCCGCTCTGCCCATGTAGGGGTCATCTAGAGCCACTAGCGGGGGCAAGGGACGGGGAGGTTAGACTTGTTTATATAAACGTAAATATATATTTATATTTTACAAATTGTATATATATAAATATATATTACAATTTGTTAGACTTGTTTAAAAAATATGCACTAACAAATTTAAAAATTATATAGTTTAAAAACTAATACACTACAATTTACACAAAATATGCACTAGCAAATTTAAAAATTAGATAGCTTTTAAATTATAGTCATATTTACAAATTTTAAATTTATAATTTGAGTTTAAAAATGTATTTTTAATCACTTTTGGACTTAGGAATAATTTTTAAATCTAGTAAAAATGTAGTATATTTTTTAAGTGGACGGAGGAGGGGCGGATTGCGTATCCGCCCCATACCCCGCCCCCGCATCCCGGGGTCGGGGGATGGGCCCCATGCGGGGTGGGATGCAGGGAAGGGTTGGCCCCGCCCCATAGGGAGCGGGTATCACCCCTACTAACAATCACTTTAAATATTGGTTTATTGTAGCTATTGTAAAATTGAGTAACAATAATCCGCTTGATAACTTTTCATCTCCATATTTGATCGAACACTACTCCGTAAATGTCCCTTCTAATGTTTAATATTATAACAGTAGGTTAATGGCTTGTTTGGATAGTGAGATGAGATGATATGATTTTAAATGAGTTAAATAAAATATTATTAGAATATTATTATTATTTTAAGATTTAAAAAAATTGAATTATTTCTTATATTTTATACGAGAACTTGGGAAAGTTGTAACACGACTCTATTCAGTGACTTGCTGGTTTATATAGAAAAGGAGAAACTATCGGACTGTGTCACAGGTAATCTTGATAGAACATGAGTGCAAACACCCAAACATTTCAATGAAAAGCAAGAGAGAAGAGTGTGGTACTAACAATACTTGTAGATCCATGTTTCCAAAACACAAGCCGACTTCCACTAGGGAATAAATGAGGCGCAGAAGCCAATGCCAACAAGGGGGAGTTCACATACCCGTTATTAGCAAATGTCAAACGTGGGCAATGCTTTAATAAATCCAAGGCAATATCTGTACTTGTGTTGGAAGAAAACAATAAACAAAAAGGAAATTACGCTGTGAATTAAGATTTGAAATTGTCCAGAACAACTAATGTACATTCATAGATAAGAGTTGTTACCCAAGGTTCCCGCAGATATAGCATCAATAAAAAGATTAGCACCGTTATAGCTTCTTTCCGGCATCAAATCTTCCGGCGGAGTGAGAGAATACAAATAGCGAGCCGTTTCTACGTGCCCAAAAGAAATGGCCGTATTAACCGGAAGAATTCCAGTCAAACTTGCAATGCTGATCAACTTCTTGTTCTTGCTAAGCATGCACTGCGCAATAGCTTTTTTTCCACCAACAGCTGCCTCAGTTAGGGCTGAGAAACCGTCATAATCGAGGGTTTCCAAGTTATCTTCCGGCATCATGTAATGGACCCAAGCTTGACCTATTCGAGAAGTCACTCTCCAGATTGTAAGGAAGAGAAGAAGAATGAAGGTGTAGAAGAAGAGAGAAGTCTGCAACTGAGTGAAATTATCCATTGGGTCTTTTCCCCCCAACTTCTTCTATTTATAGTGTTTGTTTGAACAAAACGACAGTGTTTAAGCAACACTTATTATGATTCTTGTAAATGAAACGACTGCGTTTACAATTAATAAGAAGAAAAGACATTAAACGACAATGTTCTATTTAAGACTGAAACTAATTTTACATCATACGACGTCGTGCTTAGTTGCTCATATACAACTAACTGCCCTCAACGACCTTCCATTTCTGTCTTATGCACATCAGGCCTGCCTTCCTGCGTACTGCACCTTGCCCACAACACCTTTACCCCGACTGTCATCCTTCCACTCCAGCACCTCTTCCATCCTTAACACACCCTCCCCCTTTAAAGCACCTTGCCCACAAGGTGGGAAAATTGCTGATGAAGCTGCCAGTAAGGTTCCCATGTGCATTCTTCCACTCCAGCACCTTCCCATTGGATCAAGACTTCCACCAATGCTCTATTATCTTTCTTGACACTTCTCCTCTCCAAGATCTTCTCAGGCTGAGGCCTTAACTCTCCTTGTAAGTCCACAGGAGGTAAGGAAGAGATAGGTGTAAATTGATCCCCAATCTTTTTCTTCAAAACAGAAACATGAAAAACTGGGTGTATGAGTGAATCTGAAGGTAAGCATAAACGATATGCCACTTTGCCAATTCGATGAGTGATCTGAAATGGGCCAAAATATCGAGGTGAAAGTTTAAGGTTTCTTCTAAGTGCCACAGATTGCTGTCTATATGGTTGAAGTTTAAGATAAACCCAATCCCCCACAGAAAATTCCCTGTCAGTTCTGTTTTTGTCATAATAAAACTTCATTCTATCTTGAGCCAAGGACAAATTGGATTTGAGGGTAAAGAGAATCTGTTCTCGAGTTTGCAAGAGCTGGTCCACTGTCTGATTAGAAGTCAAACCAGGAATATAAGCCTGCAGTTTAGTTGGAGGGACCCCATACACAGCTTCAAATGGAGTCAGCTTTGTGGAAGTATGAAAGCTAGAGTTATACCACCACTCAGCTAATGAGAGCCAATCCACCCATAGCTTGAGTTTGTCACCAGAGAAATACCTCAAAAAATGTTCAAGACACTTGTTGACAGCTTCTGTTTGGCCATCACTTTGAAGGTGATAAGCTGATGAATAAGATAGATTAACTCCCTGCAACTTGAAAAGTTCACTCCAAAAAGAACTAGTAAATGTTGAGCCACGATAAAAAACAATGGTTTTAGGCAAACCATGTAACTTAAAAACATTATTGAAGAACGGTGAGGCCACTTGAGCAGCTGTAAATGGATGCTTTAAAGGCATAAAATGAGCATATTTTGATAATCTGTCTACTACCACCATAATGACAGAATACCCTTTCGAAATGGGTAAACCTTCAACAAAATCCATTGAAAGGTCAGTCCATATTTGGTCAGGAATAGGTAAGGGTTGTAAAAACCCTGCTGGAAGAACATTCTGGATCTTGTTCCTTTGACATATGTCACAGTCCCGAATGAACTGCTTAACATCATGTTTGAGACCAGGCCAATAAAATTCTAGTCTTGCTCTATGCAAACATTTGTGGAAGCTAGAATTGCCAGCAGCAGGACTAGAGTGCAAGTAGTTCAAAATCTGTTGTTTCAAAGGGAAGGAATCTGGCACATAAATTCTGTCTTTCTTAAACAAAAGACCATGCCTCAGTTTGAATGTAGAATGAGATGTAGGGTCAAGTTGCAAAGTAGTGACTAGCTTCTGTGTGTTATGATCTGTGGCATAGCTGCTTTCAATTCTGAGAGCCATGTTGGTGTGGGAAATGACAATGCTGCCAACTCTCCAAACTCATCCACCAGATCCTTTCGAGACAAGGCATCAGCCACCTTGTTCTCCACCCCTTGCTTATACTCAATAGAAAATTCATAACCAATAAGCTTAAAAAGCCATCTTTGCTGAGCAACAGTGCCAATCTTCTGCTCAAGCAAATATTTAAGGCTATGGTGATCAGTTTTGATCACAAAAGCACTTCCTAAAAGATATGGCCTCCATTTCTTAACAGCTAGCACTAAGGCTAGAAGTTCTTTCTCATAAGTGGAAAGAGTTAAGTTTTTCCCTTTCAAGGCTTGACTGAAAAAAAGCTAAGGGCCTTTGGTCTTGCATCAGAACTGCTCCTATGCCAGTTGCACAAGCATCACACTCAATAACAAATACCTTAGTGAAGTCAGGCAAGGCAAGAACAGGAGGGCTAGTGACAGCAGCTTTCAATGCATTAAAAGAGTTTGTAGTAGAATCTGTCCACACAAATGCATCTTTCTTCAACAAGGAAGTCAAAGGGGGCAACAATCAGACCATAACCCTTAATGAACTTTCTGTAGTAGCCTGTCAAGCCTAAGAAACCCCTCAATGCCTTTAGATTTTTTGGTATTGGCCAAGTGACCATAGACTCCAATTTTTTTGGATCTGCCCTCACTCCCTCCCTGGAAATCAGATGGCCCAAATATTCAATCTCCTGACATGCAAACTTACACTTTGACTGCTTAGCATAAAGTTGATGGTGCAGTAAGGTTTGCAAAACAGTAGAGAGATGATCCAAGTGAGAAGACATGTCACTGCTGTAAACCAGTATGTCATCAAAGAAAACAATGACAAACTGTCGAAGGAATGGCTTGAAAACTTCATTCATAAAGCCCTGAAATGTTGAAGGGGCATTGGTGAGACCAAAGGGCATTACAAGAAATTCATAATGCCCTTCATGAGTTCTAAAGGCAGTCTTAGAAATATCCTCATCTCTCATACGTATCTGATGATAACCAGCTCTAAGATCCAATTTAGAAAAAATTGTTGAACCAGAAAGTTCATCCAAGAGCTCATCCACAACAGGAATGGGGTACTTGTCCTTAATAGTGGCTTCATTTAAGGCCCTATAGTCAATACACATTCTCCATGTGCCATCAGACTTCCTGACTAGCAACACAGGAGATGAGAAGGGTGACTGACTTGGCCTAATAACCCCAGAGTTCAAGAGCTCCTTAACAATTTTTTCAATTTCTGCTTTTTGGTAAAAGGATATCGATAAGGTCTAACACTGATAGCAGAAATGTCTTGTTTCAAATTGATCTTGTGGTCATGAGACCTATTGGGTGGCAAGCCAGTAGGTTCATTAAAAACTTCCTTATACTGCTGTAGAAGTTGCTGCACTTGTACATTCTGCAATGATGGAAGTTCAATGGAACTGCAAGCTACTATCTGCAGGAAAATGCCTTTACTTCCACAACCAAAAGTCTCAAAGGATTCCTCATCATTGATAAGATTTGACTGAGGTACTGTCAAACCTTTTAAGGAAATTTCCTGACCATTACATTGAAACTGCATACTCATATTGACAAAGTCCCAGAGAATAGGACTCAAGGTGGATAACCACTGAATTCCAAGAACTGCATCACATCCTCCCAGGGAAAGTGTAAAGAAATCAACTGTGAAAGGTATGCTCTGAATTGACAAAGGCACAGCCACACATTTACTCGTGCTCTCAATGAGCTGACCATTAGCCACTTTAACATTAATAGTCTGGCCAAGTTGTACATGTAATTTACATCGAGCAGCAGCCACAGTGTTCACAAAATTATGTGTGCTACCAGTGCCAATTAAAATTATCAACTTCTTCTTGCCAATACAAGCCATAAGTCTCATGGTCTTAGGTCCTCCTCCACCTACCATAGACTGTAATGAAATAGAAGCCATCTCAGCTTCAACTTCCACAGGTTCAACAACCAACTCACCAGTAGCATCAACATTTTCTTCACCACTTGACTCACCAAATTCCATACCTTCTAGTAAAAATAACTTTGGTCTTGCACACTTATGACCTGGTTGCCATTTATCATCACAGAAATAGCAAAGGCCTTTTTTACGCCTTTCCAGCATCTGAGACTCAGACACCTTCTGATAAGGAAGCCTAGGTAAAGGAGAAACTCGTGGAGCTCCTAACAGTGAAGGAGTTTGTCCAGATTTTAACAAATTCGACTCTGGACTAAACTTACTCGAATCAGTAAGTGAATTTCTCCAAGGTCTCCTTATACTCACCACATACTGTTCCTGAATTTTGGCTAAACCAAAAGCATCATTCAAGGATAAAGGATTCAACATCCTAACAGGTAATCTGATCTCATCTCGCAGGCCACGCAAAAAACAGCTCAACTTGTTTTTCTCAGACAAGCCTCTAATATGATTGGAAAGGATCTCAAACTCAGATTTTTAATCATTAACTGTACTAACCTGCTTGAGTCGAGTAAGTGACTCCATAAGATCATCATACGGAGTAGATCCAAAGCGGATCTGAACAGCCTTGATGAAGTCCTCCCAAGAAAGAAAGGTTCCAGCCTCACTAGCATCCTGGAACCAGACCAAGGCTTCATCATCCATGTGGAAAGAAGCAATGAAAATACGTTGGCCAGGAGGAACCTGGTGATACAGGAAGTACTGGTTCGCACGATAGATCCATGGTGATGGATTACCACCACGAAATCTAGGAAAATCCAATTTAATACCCCTGGCAAAGCCTCTGTTCACTAGCTCTCTTTGGTTCACGTCCCCTGCGTCATCCTCCATATCTTCATGTCTGTGCCTCATGTGTTGATCTTGATTATCTTGACGTCTATTACCAGGATCTTTAGAATCGTGACAAGAAATCTTAGAGATTTGTTGTAAAACCTCTTGAATTTTTTTGTCTTGTGTTTCTCTTTCCAATCTCGCCGCCTCTTGCTGCTTCAACAATAAACAAATCACATCTTCGATCTGCTTTTGCTGACGTTCTTGTTGTTGCCGTAAGTGATTCATTGAATCTACTATTTGAGCATACGAACGCGTTCCTTCTGCCATGACTGATACCAACTGTAATGGACCCAAGCTTGACCTATTTGAGAAGTCACTCTCCAGATTGAAGGAAGAGAAGAAGAATGAAGGTGAAGAAGAAGAGAGAAGTCTGCAACTGAGTGAAATTATCCGTTGGGTCTTTTCCCCCCAACTTCTTCTATTTATAGTGTTTGTTTGAACAAAACGACAGTGTTTAAGCAACACTTACAATTAATAAGAAGAAAAGACATTAAACGACAACGTTCTGTTTAAGACTGAAACTAATTTTACATCATACGACGTCGTGCTTAGTTGCTCATATACAACTAACTGCCCTCAACGACCTTCCATTTCTATCTTATGCACATCAGGCTAGCCTTCCTGCGTACTGCACCTTGCCCACAACACCCTTACCCCGACTGTCATCCTTCCACTCCAGCACCTCTTCCATCCATAACACATCAGCTTTACCAACTCGTCCACTACATGAGAATGTCCAGCAGCAACAGCAATGTGAAGAGCCGTGTAACCCTTGTGTGTGATTCTCGCGCCCACTGCGTTGGGCCCACGCTCGAGAAACTCCCTCGCAGCGGTCCAATTTCCACTCCGCACAGCCTTGCACAAGTCCCCATACATGAGATAGCCATCGTCCCCATCGACGGTATCGTTGTACGTGCCTGCATTGTTTTTTTTTTTTTTTTTATTGAATAAAATGAAAGTAGAACCATTGTCATAAATTCATAACTAATGGATGAAATTTTCTTTAAATATAAATTTAAGAAGTACTTATTTAAGGGCCACAATTTATACAAATAATACGCATGCCACGTCAGTGCAGCGTACTGAGATATCTACCCAATGAAAAAGAAAAAAAGAAAAAATCTCTTTTGAATTCTTATATTTTACAATTCAGCACATTATGATATGAAAGCTTTTTATATTAATTATGTTAAAAATAATTAATTTTTTTTAATTTTTTTAAGTTATAATGAATCTTAGTATACTAACACACCGTCTTATGTCTTATGTATAGCATAACTCAATAAATATATATATTATATATATTTCAGTTGTGCAGCATTTTATTTGTAAGGTGTTGAATTTTCCATAGTTATTTATCCTGAAAATTAATGAACTAGCTAGATTTGTATTTCCATATAAAGTTTTGTTACACCCCATATGCAATAGCGTAAGAGTAATGTTTAAATATTAATGATAGAGATGCAACTTATTATAACTAGCCAATATATATGGTACTACCTCGTAAAAAATACTAGCCCTTTTGAATTTCCTATCTCATTTCATTTTTAAATTTTATCTAATCGCCCTCTGTTTAAAAAATAATTTTAAGTTAATTATAAATATCATGTATACACCATTTGTGAGATCTTTGTAATAAAAAATGATTAACTTACAATAGTTTTACTAATTCTACTATTTCATAGTAAATAAAGGGTAGTTTCTTAAAACCGAATTTCATTTTAAATGAAGTGACATATTTACACTTGTTGATTGTGAAATGAGTTGTAAGAGTTGTAAATGTATCATTACCCATATATAATTACTATCACATAATTAAGGTAATAAATATGAGTTTGACTTACTTTCTCATTTAAACTTTTGATTAATGTTGATATATTTTGTCATAAAATCTAAGTAGTAAAACTTTCAGTACCTTTATCTAGGGCTGTGCAGATTACCTGAAAACCCGTCGGACCCGTTTAAAATGACCCGACCCGACCCGACTTTTATCGGTTCGTTATCTGATCGGTTTCCAACCCGACTAGTTATGTGGGTTGTTTACGTTAGTGTCAAACTATCCGAATAAAAATACAAACTTATCAAACACTAGCCACCCAACTCCAAGTCCTGAGCGGAAAACCCTTCCCTCTTTATCTCTCGTGTTTGTGGAGTGAAGAATCACAGCAAAAATAAGTCGCAGGTCAGCAGCGGTGGGACCGAAGGGGAAGAAGAAGGGAGCCACATACGTGATTGACTGCGCTAATCCGGTTGAGGAAAAGATCATGGATATTGCCTCACTTGAGAAGTTCCTCCAGGAGAGAATCAAGGTTGGAGGCAAGGCCGGCACTCTCTGTAATCCATCACCGTTGTCCGCCAAAAGAGCAAAATCTCTATCACCTCTAACAACTTCTCTAAAAGGTATCCCAAGTACTTGAAGAAGCACAAGGACAAGAATGTTTACTTCAACATTGTCGAGAATGAGGGCAAGGAGGAAGATTGAATATCTACTATTCTTGTTTGCTACTATCGCTTCTGCAAACGATTGCATCCGAATGACTTCTGCAAAGTTTGCTTTTTTCATTTTTTGTTTGTTTGATGTCTTTTCTTGAGATTGAGAAGAATTTGAGACGGATGGAGATTGATATTATCATTTGAGGCTTAGATTTGAAATAAATCAATGTGCATGAAGTTAGGTTTTTTTTTTTTGTGTGGCAAAGGTCGGGTCATACGGTTCGACCCGAGTCTATTTTAATCGGGTCGGGACGATTCGGTTTGGCGAGATAAATAGAATGGGGATCGGATCGGGTGTAAACTTGGTTGTGACGGGCCGGGTTGCAGCCCTACCTTTATCATTACTCATTGCATTGGTTAATTACATGGGCATATTTACTTTACAACTTATTTGCAACCGATCAATGTTATTGCATTATTTCATTAAAATATAAGTTGTCTGATTAATTTATGAGTTTCCTCCCATCATGACTTGAATTTAAACTTCCCTTAATCACCGTTTGTTTTGCACATGCTGCCAAAATAGTTGTAAAAAATATTATATATGTATCCTTACTCTTGGTGGGATTTGGATAGTGAGATGAGGTCAAATGATTTTAGATAAAAGTTAAAAGTTGAATAAAATATTGTTAGAATATTTCTTTTTAATATTATTATTATTTTGAGATTTGAAAAATTGAATTGTTTATGGTATTTTATGTTAAAATTTATGAAAGTTATAATGATGAGATGAAACGAGATAGGTTGAAATGGTTTTGGTATACAATCTAAATGTTAATGTTTTCCAACATATTAATACTAATTTGAAACAAAGTTAGTACATGGTTGCATTGAGATGTCATACATTCATCGTTGTCTTGCAATGATGAATTTAATTAACAAAAATGCTAAACGTCCCGAATTTGGGACCCAAAAAGTATCCCGAATGTCGTATTTTTTTTTTCTTAGTGATTAAGGAAGTATTTTTTAATGATATTGAAAAATTTTTTAATTTTTTTAAAAATGTTTATGATGGTTAAAAAACTATATAAAAAAAAAAAGAAAAAAAAATTGAAATGTTCTATTCGGGAAGTGTATTCGGGAGCTTTTCTCAGAAAGTGTAGCAGCGCTCGTTAATTAATACAACTTAGTACACTTTTTTTATTTAATTAATAAATTTATCATTGTCTTGCAACTTTATTCATGTGGTACATGATTCAAATTGTTTTGTATGCATGCATTTAGGGTTGGGCAAAATTATGAAATTTTCGACTCTGCTCGACATCCACTCCAATTCCGACGGAGTCGGAGTGGTCGGATTTCAGAGTTGGAGTTCAGAGTAGCTCCGAATAGGTTTCAGAGTTAGAGTCGGAGTTCGGAACTCCGAACTACGACTCCGAATATTTTTAAAAAACCCAGATGTAAAACGACGTCATTTTACATCTGGGTTGTTTTTTTAAAAAAAATAAACGACGCCGATCCACTTAATGTGGGACGGCATCGTTTTATCATGCGGAGGGGGCCAAAATGCAGGAGCCCCCCCCTCCCTTCTTCCTTCTCCCTTCTCTGTACTCTCTCATCTGCTGTGTCTCACGTCTCTCTTGTGTGTGTTGCTGCTGTTCCTCATTGCTCCTCCGTGAGACTTCAAGCCGAGCTTCAGCCTCCGTTCAACTTCAGCCTACGGTGAGAGTGAGGGGTTCCGAACTTTCGAGCCCTAGAATTAAATCAAGTAGTTTAATTAATTAATTTTATGTAAACGTCTCTCACTCTCTTGTGAATTGGTATTTTATTGTGATTCTTGTGAATTGATTTTCTAAATTTGTAGTAAGGAAATGTGTTTAATGAAATGTATGATGTGTTTCTAAGTTGTGTTGTATGCATGCATAATGTTCAATAAAATGTGTAAAAGATGTTACTCCAACTAATGAACACTTGTAAGTATAATTCTCAACACTCTTCTTTAAATTCAAATATGTTCTTTACAATATAATCTTAATTTAGTAGTTTTCAAACATGAAATTTGGTCAAAGTGTAACTTCATGATTGTTGTGCCGTTCTCACACGTCCCTCACCTTTTAAACTCGAGCATTGAACCCCGGCCTCTCTGTCTCCAACTTTCAGGTTCTGGGTATTGTCAATTTTAGTGCTTAGTATGTAAACCTTGTTTTACACACACGCATAGATAGATAGATAGATAGATAGGCAAACATAGGGGTGTAACCGGTCCGGTCCGGTCCGATTTTGGATAAAATCTAGGACCGAACCGGTATGTACCGGTTTTGTATTTTTCAAAACCGATTACGCACCGGTTACCCTCCTAAACCGGTACTTTCGATTTTACCGGTTTCCGGTCAGGTCCGGTCCCCTTTTTCGATTTTTTTAAAATGTAAATTTCACAATTTGTCATTAAAAATTTGTTTATAAAAAAAAAAATTGATTTAAAAAAAATTGTTTTATACTTTTATTAATATATTAGACTATATAATAGTATTAATATTAGACTATTGGTATAGTTATAAGTTATATATTAGTATTAGTTATAAACTTTTAGTGATTTAGTATTAACATTTTATGTAATAATTTATAAATTATAATAAGAAATTATTTTATATATGAATATATATGTTATATATAAAATTTCACATAAAAATTTATAATTATACAGTATATATAAAACTTATATATATTAATATTTAATATATATAAAATATTTTGTATAAAACTTATATACAAAAATATTATTTTTTATTTTTTTTAATCAACCGGTCCGGTCCAGTTCGGTCCGGTCCAAAAAATCCCGGAACCGGACCGGAACCGGCTGGTTTTTACGTTTTAAAAACCGGTTCTGGACCGGACCGGTTCAAAACCGGTAAAACCGGTTTGGTTCGATCCTGTCCGGTCTGGTTTTCCTGTTTTTCGGTTTGAGTTTACACCCCTAGGCAAACATTGTTTTTCATCTCTTAGACCTACTGCTACACATCGATGCTGAGATTTATTTAAATTCTTATTATTTCAGATTCTCTCAAAATCTTAAACCAAGGATGAACAATGAACTTATTACTTAAAATATTAGTACCCTCGGCAAGGCACCAGTGAGTTATGATCAATATTTTGCTTTATCAAATGGGGTCTTTTGGCATGCCTCATTATTGGTGCATGAGACCCACTTACCATGATCCCTCATTGACATAAATAGTATTTACATCTGCCCTCTTGCAATGAATAATTTTATATTAAATAGAATTATTAAAATATCTTATATTTTATATTAAAAGAATACCATATTATGAATAAAACAAATAATCCATTCCCTAATAGGCTACAATTGAAATTTATTTAGAAAGAGGTACTCATGGTTCATCTCAAATTCAATACAAAATAAAAGAAATGATATTTGTAATTGTTAAATGCGCAAGCGCTGTATAATCTTTTTGAAAAAAATAAATAAATACGAAACTCAAGTTAAAAAAAATGTTTCCAGTGGAGTCTATATTGGAAGACCACATATATCTTTGTGTTAATTTAAATGTTTAATATAGCCTAGCTATTTTTTAAACTAATTTTTTGCTTCTAATTTATTTTTTCAGCTTCTTTGATTGTGATATGGATCGTCCACAAGGGGATGTGGCTGCTACAACTCCTACACCGGTAGGTACTTACACCCCTAGAGTCACATCTAGGGCAGCTACATCTAGAGTAGCTACATCTTGTGTGAGTAGTCGAGTCCCACTCTCAGTTGATATAGAGGATGATGATATGTTCAACGAATCGGAGGAGATGCCCAGTGAGCAAGATCAACCACCACGACCTTCTAAAAAGAGGTCATGGAGATGGGAGCATTTCACCAAAATTCTTAGTGATTTTGCGAACCCGGTAGCAAGATGCCATTACTATGGATCGCTTTGTGGATGTCATTCGAATAAGCAAGGTACCAGTGTGTTAATAGTACGTCTAAATGGTTACCAACGATATAAGATAACGAAGGGATTGCAAGCCACTGATCAGACCAACCTCAGTTACCAAACTTCTACAGCCACTGATGGCACACAGACTAAGATATTGGTCATCCCTCAATACAATCAAAAGATGTTGAGGGACATGCTTGTAGAGATGATAATTACTGATGAGATGCCCTTTACCACATTCGAGAAAAGAGGCTTTCGAAAGTTTCTAAACTTTGTTGAGCCACAATTTCCCATTCCCTCACGGTATACGGTGATGCGAGATTGTATGAAGAGGCATGCGAAAGACAAGGCGGAGATGATGAAGATGTTTATTACCACTAGCCAGAGAGTGTCGTTTACGACTGACATATGGACTTCTATACAGAACGTCTGCTACATGTGTATCACTGTGCTACATTGACAGTGAGTGGATTTTGCATAAAACAATTATTGGTTTTAAAGATATTGTGGATCATAAAGGTGCATCCATTGGGACGAAGATGAATGATTGTTTAAAGGAATGAGGAATTCGAAAAGTGTTGTGTATTACAGTTGACAATGTTAATGCCAATGAAATAGCAATTGATTGGTTTAAGCGGAACACGACGGTGAGAGATGATGTCATTTGGGCCCATGAGTTTATTCACGTTCGATGTTGTGCTCATATCATTAACCTCATAGTTGTTGAGGGGTTAAAAGATGTTGATAATTCCATTACCCAAGTCCGCATCATTGTACGATATGTGAGGGTTTTCCCTCAAAAGCTTACCAAGTTTAAGGCAATAGCAGAAGATCTTAAGATTGAATGTTCTAGTATGTTGTACTTGGACATTCCGACTCGATTGAACTCTACATTCATGATGTTGGATGTGGCACAGAAGTACCAAAAAACATTCGAGCGGATGGAGGTCGAGGATGAGGGCCTGAGGTATGCTTTATGCGAGACACCAGGATAGGGGCTCGGTGCGCCGGACGCACATGATTGGAAGAATGTGAGCTACTTTGTTGAATTTTTAAGAATTTTTTATGACATAACCATGCGGCTATCTGGATCCAAATATACGACTACAAACTCATTCTTCAGCGAGTTCTCGGAACTTCCATTTGGAAAATAGTTGTACTGACTTTGGCGGATTGTTATCTGTTATGGCTACGAGGATGATGACCAAATATGATAAATATTGAGAGAATATTGAGAAGATAAATAGATTGTTATTTGTGACTGTGATCCTTGACCCCCGATATAAGCTGGCCATTCTAGAATTTTGGATAAATTCCATCTTCGGGGCAGTGAAGGCTGTAGAGTTTATTAGATTACTAAAAAGTGATATTGATGACCTATATAATCATTACATCAATAGTTGTCAGCCTTCATCCGCAGCTGGTAGCTCCTCACATTCGAGGCCGACGGGGTCGACAGCTTCCTCAGGTGATACTAACCCATCTGTAGGGGTTAGAGGCTACGTATTATTCAACAGTATCATCAACTCATGTCAACAAGGAATATTATGCATTGTACATCTGAGGTTGAACAAAATTTTATGGAATCTGTTGAGGCACCTGAGGATGTATTTCAGTTATTAACTTGGTGGAAAGGTAATTCTACCAAATATCCAGTCATTTCTCGTGTAGCCTGAGATGTGCTAGCTATTCCTGTCACTACGGTTGCCTTAGAGTCGGCATTTAGCACTGGAGATCGTGTGTTGGATGCTTATCAGAGTTCATTGTCACCGTCAACCGTGGAGACCCTCGTTTGCACACAGAATTGGATAAGTGAAACACCCATTGGACTAGATATCGTTGCGTTGATGCCGAGAGTTATAGGCTTGAATCGGATAAATTTATATGCTTTTAAATAATTATTTAATTATTTTTAATATTTCTAACTTCTACTTTTTATGATTTTATAGATCTAATTGTGAACCTTAACATAATTGATAATGACTGAGAGTCTGAGACGGATGCCCCTTAAGAGTTAGGATGGAGTTGAGAGAACCCCCTTTTTTGGTAAGAATGAAATTCTACTTTTACCGTTTTCAGCTTTTTTTTATCAATTTTTTTTATTTATTGATTGCAACTTTCTATTTTCATTTCAAAATTGATCAATGGACCATTGATATTTGAGTGACATGAGCAATTAATATTTATGTCAATGTTGTTATTACGTTATAAATGAGACTATTATAACTTATGGTTACATCATACATGTTATTTAGCTTTTAAATTATTGTATTTATGCTTTTTTTTCTTTTTTCTTTTTTATCTTTTCAATATTAGTTATGTAATTATAAGTTACATTACATTGTGCTTGATCTGAGCAAAAACTGAAACAAGGATCCATCACATGGCACATGATACTCTTATTAATCTTAATGTCCTATATTTATTTTTAGATCAAGTCGTAGATACACCTACATCTGTTAATAGTGCTATGTCATGTAATGGATTAAATTTATTTTTGCATATAATTATTTAACAAAAGAAATTGACCAAGTACTATTATTATTTTTTTTTAGTCCAATAGATGGGTGGAGCTCCGACCTCTGTTCGGAGTTGGACTCCGATTCCGTTCGGAGTCGGAGCAAAAATTTCACTTCGACTCCGACAAGCGCTCCGTCAGAGCTTAGAAACGGCTGTCGAAGCTCAGCCCTACATGCATTATTGAGAGAGGGAGGCGGGAGGACAGAGGAGAAAGAGGGACTCACCTGAATACTTTTCTGCCAATGTATCCCAAGCAATTTTGGCCGAAGTAATTATCCCAAGGCCAGAAAAAGTGTTCGGTCCACATGAGTTCTTGATTGCATCTAAAGCAATGAGATTTTTCTTATTCCAAGCCTCAAAAGCAATTCCATCATCTTCCTGCTTGTTAGGTTCAGTTGTTTGTTCGATTATCACGTCCCAAAGATCATGAGCCATCAAATAGATTTTGAGTCGAGCACTCCAATCCTCATAATTATCTTCACCAAGAACTTCACGAACAACTGCACTCAAAAGCATTTTGGATTTGAGCATCTCAATCATTGAGAGAGAGAGAGAGAGAGAGAGAGAGAGAGAGAGACCTGAGTTAGTATTTTTAGGCACATTGTGTATTCCTGCCAAAGTATCCCAAGCAATTTTGGCCGAAGTAATCCCTCTGATATGAGAAAATGTGTCCGGCCCACATGAATTTTCGATAACACTTAAAGCCATGAGATTCTTCTTGTTCCAAGCCTCGAAAGCCTCATCTTGATTATCATCTTCTTGCTTAGTAGGTTCAATTGTTACTTCAACTGTGTCCCAAAGATCATAAGCTTTCAAATATGATTTTACCCGATCACTCCAGTCCTCATAATTATCTTCGTCAAGAACTTTACGAACAACTGTGCACAAAATAACCTTGGTTTATTAAGCATTTAAATCATTTGTGGGAGAAAGAGAGAGAGAGAGAGAGAGAGAGAGACCTGAGTTGGTATCTTTTGGCACATTATACATTTCTGCTAAAGTATCCCAAGCAATTTTGGCTGAAACAATCTTCCTAATCTCATAAAAGGTGTCTGTCCCGCATGAATTCTGGATGATATGCAACGCCATAGAGTTCTTCTTGCTCCAAACCTTAAAAGCAGCTCCATCTTCTTGTTTGGGTGGTTCCATTGTTGCTTCAACGATGTCCCAAACATCTTGACTCATCAAATAGGTTTTCACCCGTATACTCCAGTCCGCGTAATTATCTTTGTGAAGTACTTCAAGAATAGCCGC
The DNA here is from genome assembly GCF_001411555.2 of Juglans regia. Lineage (NCBI taxonomy): Eukaryota > Viridiplantae > Streptophyta > Magnoliopsida > Fagales > Juglandaceae > Juglans > Juglans regia. Next base: position 12,984,508 of record NC_049914.1, read on the forward strand.
ACACGAGGCAGTCTTCCTTTCCATGTTTAATCTGTCAGTTTATCCAACTGGTGTGAGCAAAATAAAAGACAACAGAAAAGACTCAACAGTAGCGGGTTATGGATCTGCCAACGTTCCGACGTGATTAATTATGGGATATGAGAGAAAAATAGAAACATAGCATATTAAAATTTTAATATTTTATGAAAGATTTATATTTGTTACAATAAAATCTTGTGCAGTCCACTTTATGTGTATCTCTTCGGCCCTCTCACTCCAAGCATTAGATTTTAAACAAATATTCTTGAGAATCTTGGTCAATGGTAACTGTAACGCCCCGACCTCGAGGGTCCGAAGAGTTAATTCAAAACACCTGATAATCAACTCCAACATTGCTAGTACACTTCCAAAAGCTCCAAATCCAAAGTAAACACTTCAAATTTAATTAACCACACATATTCGTATATAAAGTCTTCCATACAGTAATCCCCAAAATTACTAACTCCTCTACATGTCACTTAAACTCACATTTCAACAATACAATTATAAAAAATCACCAATATTCATCGAAAGTTTTCTATTCTTAATCCACTATTCTTAAGTCATCTCACTCAATTCTTTATAGTCCTGATCCTTAGCTGAAATATCCAAAAAGCATTATCTGAAAATATTGGAGATAAGAGGGGGTGAGTTGTCAACAACTCAATAAGCCGAGAATATATACTAATATGTAAACATGAGCCTTTTCAGAAAGTTATGTATGCAGAAACAAAACATTTTATTTTTATATGCAGATATCAGAAAACGTGTTATCAGAAAATTAGAGCGACCTTTCAATCTTTTCATACTCAAAATCAACTATTCATATTTGAAGATCCGTTTCATATTAAAAAACGTTTTGGCATAACATAACTGAATATCTTCATCTTATCATATCATATCGTATCGTATTGTATCATATTCCATGTTTAACCCTCGTGGTAGGGTTGTGCTATCCCCGGTGGCCAAACCAAGCAGTGTCATATGGTGAACTTCCCCTTTTTCAATCTCGGAGCCCCAAGTGTGCACACAGGAAAGAACACGTAAAAAGACCACTTTGTTTCCAAAGTGGGTGCACTCATATCATATCATATCATGTTGGTACCAACCATATCACGTGAACCAATATCATCGTATCAGAACCATATTCAGAATCAGATTCAGAACAGATAAGTATGCCAAAGTTTTATCATATCTATATCATATCAAAACACGTGCGAAATATATTCATATCATTTCCATTTAATCAAAAAAAGATCCAAATCATTTCATATCACATGCATAAAAGTCTCAATGATATCATATTCGCTCTTTTGCATATTTCAAAAATATGCCAAATATTGCTCATGTCTACACTATTTATGTCAAAAACATTTCTTTTATCTTTCATACATATCTCATGAGTGAATGCAAAACATATACTGAGATTGTTTTTCACCTTTTCTTTTTAAAACAACATGCACATTGTTTTACAAACCAACCTCAACTCATTTCTTTTTTTTATGCAAATCTATAATAGGAATCCCGCTTACTTGGACAACTTAGATTTTCAGAATTTTTCTCAAAAATGTAGAGTCGAATATAAATTGTCACCTATAAAAATAATCATATAATTTCCGTAAGTTTTCAATCAATCGCGGATTTCAATATTTAATCATAAACTTCTAAAATAACCTATTTTAATATCTCAAAACTTAAAACCCTCATAATTCCAAAATATATCATCACTTCCTAAAAATCACCAATATTCACCATGACCAACGTTAAACTCAAAACACCAATATTTAAACCCGAAACAGCCAACAAATTTCATAGCATAAACCAATCTCACACAAACAATTCCATCATCCAATCCAACCGACTCCCTTACTCCTCGGACTCAGTCCGGCACAACTAACAAATTCACAGTAAATATGAATTAGCGCATAAATACATTTAAATCTCAAAAGTTCTTTGGGAAAAATACTTACAATCCTATAATATAATTTTTAAAAGATCACAGAGGTGCTAGAAGCGGCAACACAGCAACAAAACAGTGTCAAATGCACTGTGGTCGTGGGTTTTAAAAACTCACTTTTGAACTGGTGTAAACGAAGACCCGAGATTGATAGGGTAGGACTTAGGAATGTCGGTGAAGCTAGTGGTGGTGGTGGTGGTTGGCCGTGGGTGGCGGCGTAGAGGGCAGTCGAACGCTAAAATACCCAAAACGGAAATATTGATGGTGAGGCTTCACCAGTGACAGATTGGAGGTGGGGTTGGGTCTATTGGGTTGCTAGGAGGTCGAGGATGATGTGGTGAGAAGATGGTGGCCGAAGGTGGGGCGACGGCGGCGCAGCTGGGCAAGGAGTGCCACGGCTTGGTGTGGTGCGTGGGGGCTATCGGCGGCGAGATAGGGGCTGGAAATGGAGGGGTGGAGTCGTCGGCCTATGGGGGAGGCAGTGGGCTGGGCGGTGTCGCCGTACGGTGGCTTATGGCGGCGGGCTGGGGAGGAGCGGGGAGAGGGGGGTTGCGGCGCGCGGGAAGCAGGGGAAGAAAAAGAAAAAGAAAGAAAGGAAAAGAAGAAAAGAAGAAAAAGAAAGAGGAAAGAGAAAATGTAGGAAAAGAAATGAGGTACAATGCTCATATCTTGGGTCACAAAAATGATCCAACGGAAACGATTTTAAAACAGCAAGTAAAATAAAATAATTCAAACATAATGATTAAAATGAAAATAAATAATTAAACCCAACAATAAGTTAATTTAATATGAAAAAAAATTTAAATGTATTACACTAATCAATTATAAGAATGCACTTTAGAATAATTTTCACAAAATTAAAATCATAAAAATAAACCCACTAAAATTTCAACCAATTTTAAAACAAGAGAATAAATTTTTAAATTAATAACAAATAATCTTTCAATTAAAAATACACTAAAATATGGGGTGTTACAGTAACTATGGTAGTAATTCATTGATAAACTTTTTCAATGTTTGATATCTAAATTATATCATGATATGATACATTTACAACTCTTTAAAAAAAACTTACAACTTATTACATGATCATCTATTTGCAAATAAGCAACTTCATTAAAAAATAAATCTAATTTTATAAATTATTCTTTATTTAATAAAAAGTTGTAAAAGAATGGTAAGAAAGTTATAAGTTAATCATTTTTCAATTATTTTTTTATAAGAAAACGCAATATTCGAATTCCATGCTTATTTATGTGCTACATCTTTAACGTGAAAATGAGAAAAATGAAAGGATAAAACCAAAGTGTAAGAAAAATACATTAATCTTACACCACTAGATTATCAACTTATTTATTTATTTTGTACCTTGAAAGTTTTGAATTCACTTTCTAAACAAACAAGAGATTTTACTTTGCATCTTTTATTTAAATATGACTTTTAAGATTGTGTCACGTAACTAGGTTTTATTGTTTTAAGCAGTCTTAGTTGGGTGTGTAAATTTCATGCATTTAAAAAAAAAATAGATAAATGATCCACATGAAAAAAATTATTTTTTAATAGTGAATCTCATTTTATTTTTAAATGAGCTTGATTTACACCCTAAGAATACTGTATTTATTTAAATTAGAATAAATAAAATAATTTAGTATTTAAAATAAGAAACAGGTGATAATTTATAAATAAGAAAGCTTAATTAAGAAATATCCAACTTTAACAAATGGGAAAGATGAGAAGACCATGTACAGAACTTCATTAATGCTCATTCGGCTAAAAGCAATACATAAAAATCGACGCAGTATAAGTTGCACCTGCACCACCTAGTGGTGGACAGCGGGCCCCACACCCAGTTGTCCCACCCCGCCCCCGCCCATGTGAGGTGGGGGTTCCAGCCCACTTGAGAGGAGTGCAGGGGGCCCCGCCCACACCCTGGAGGCCTGCGGAGGCTAGGGACGGAGGGGGCTAAGTTTTGCTCCACTTTTCCTCCCCCCGCTTCAATATATATATATAATTAAAATTATATATATTTAAAAAAAAAAATTCCATAACTAAGTGAAATTGCGCCGTTTTGTCCATGTTTCAACTTTAGTTAAATTTCCCCCCTCCGCCCCCCTTCCCTCGCGCTGCGTCCTTCTCGAACTCCCTTCTCTCTCATACTCACTCTCTCTCTATCTCTCACTCTCTCGCTTGATCTCTTTTCTCTCTCACAAACTCGCACGATTGCACGAGCACCACCGGGACTCCACCGTCGTTTGAACTTTGTATTTTGCAACTTCGCATTCGCCTTCACTCCAAAGGTAGGACCTAGATTTTATTTTTTGAGTTTTGGATTGGAGATTGGAGGAATGATGGGTTGAATCGAAGATGGAGGATGCGAATGATTGTGAATTTGTGTGCTGTGGATTGATTTAAGGGTTTCGATTAGAACCCTAAATTGATTTAGGGGTTTCAATTATAACCCCTGAAATCTCAATTTATGGGTTTCAATTGAAACCCCTGAAATTTTAATTTATGAGTTTGAATTAAATTTAAATTAATTTAACATCCCATCCTTTCTGAGACTGCCCGTTGTATGTTGGTCATCTCTATTAGCACCGTTGCCTAGAAGTCAGTTTTTAGTATCAGAGGGCGCATATTGGATCTTTTCTGTAGTTCATTGTCTCCTACAACTGTGGAGACATTGATATGCACACAGAGTTGGACGATGGAAAATGATATTTATGCTCTTGATGTTTTAGATTTTAAGGAGACCGACGAAAAGGGTGGTGATCAGTCTGGATTTAGACCATCTGGTAATTATTGTTTTTATTTTATTATTTTGATTTATTTATATTCATTTCGATTTCATCAGTATTAATTTTTGTATTGATTGATGTAGCAACACATGAAATGACTTAGACGATGTTTATCTCCACTGCAATATGAATATGTGCTAAAGGCTCAAAAGACTACCCATCCGGGCTGCCCCAAATGTCACAGTCAAAGAACCAAACAACTCGCCTCTATCTTTAGATTCTTAATTTTTTAGAATATTGAAATTTAAATCAGTTGTACATATTATGTATTTGATTTGTAATTTTGTATTGTTGATACAATGTCCCTTGGACACATTTATTTGTGCTTTTGTAATTGTTTAGAATTTCCATTTTATTTTTGTAGTAGCTTAGTTATTATTATTATTTATTAGTTTATTAGGTAGTAGTGTTGTAGTTTGTAGTAGTACTTCATTATAGTCTAAATTAATAAATTTGTATCATGTATATATTATTTTTATTTATGTAACTTTTTTTTAATCAGGTTTTTTAACTCTTTTTTTTTTAACTTCTAATTTTATGGGCCCAAAATGGCCCAGAAACTGTTTCTGGACCATTTTAGCGGTTTGGCCCAGAAATCGCTTCTCGACCTTTACCCCAGTAGAGGGGGGAGGGGGGAGGGGGGGGGGGACGGATGACCCCCTCTCACCTGCACCCCGTTATCCGGGATGGGGTACCCTGCCCCTGCACTCCTGGGGCGGGGGACGGGCCGAAAACTTTAGACCCCGCCCATGCGGGGCGGGGGCCTGGGTTGGGGCTTCCTCGCCCCGTAGGGGTAGGAAGAACCCCTAGCACCGCCAAGTCACTAGCACCCAAACTCAAATAATCATACCAAGCCATTATTAATGCCTTAATTTGCACAACATACTAGAAGGGAGGAAAGAATCATCCCTAGCCCATGATAATGATTCTGGCTTTGATACGGTATTTTTCGTGTTCATCTATAAAATAAATAGCAAATAAAAAGAAATGAAAAGAGACACAGACATTTATGTGGTTCGATATAATATCTACATCTACTGGTTGCTTGGGGGCGAAATATACTATAAAGGGTGATTTTACAATCTCTCATGGTCTCACATCTCACAATACAATGGACAAATTTAGAGATCTTCTTTTGGAGTCAATATATATGATAGAATTTGCACGTAGGGAGCTTGTGTGGAGAGCCTGTAGAGAGTTTGTGGAGAGAGCTTGTGTGGATCTTGTAAGATTTGTGGGGATCTCCTCCTTATATAGAGGTATATTTCTTTAGAGTGATTGAGTCTAACTTGCCTTGCGAAGCATTTTCCTTTTAGGAGTCTTAGTTAACTTGTCTTTTCTCTTTTTGGCTTTCATCTCTTAACTTGATTTTCGGTCTTATCTCGAGGCTAGATTATAGGCTGTTGATTTGACCCCTAGAGATGCTCGCAATTCTTAAGGCCAATTTGCTCACCAAGAAAGCATTCAGAATCTTCAATTCAATAATTTGCAAAATAAATTTGGTGAAAATTGGTCCCTAGTTTCCTGTTTGGTCCCTCGTTTTCTGTTTATTTCTGTGATCATTTTTGCTATTGTTGGTAGTAGTGGATTTCCTTCCCCTTAGTGTAAGTCGTCGTTTAATGTTCCCATTTTGGGGTTGATGTTATAGTTTGTTTGCAATAACCCGCGTTGAAGTGGTCAGGGAACCCATTGACTCCCTAAATCCACATTAGGCGGTTGTCAAGCCCGTCGACTTGTTTCCGAAGGAAACCCACGCAAGGCGGTTGTGGAGCTTAGTGGCTTCTTCCCGAAGGTAACCCCCTAGCAGCAGTTGTGGCACGAGTGTAAACACTCGGTGTTTGCTGGAGAAGACATTATGCGAGGGTCACAGAGTCTGTTGACTTGCGCGTCTGTTTCAATGGTGAGGGTCGCTGGGTCATACGGCTTGTGCGCCCATTCCATTTCACCGAGAGTCTTTTTGCTCGCATATGGTGTTTTGGGGGGTCGCGGGTTCATCTGACCTCCACTTCCTTTGAGGCACCACGAGTCTTTTTGCTCACATATGGTGTTTGGAGGCTTGCGGAGTCATCTGACCTCCGCGCCCTTTGTGGCACCATGAGTCTTTTTGCTCGCATATGGAGTTTGGAGGGTTGCGGGGTCATCTGACCTTTGCGCCCTTTGAGGCATTGCGAGTCTTTTGTTCACATATGTTGTTTGGGGGCTCGTGGGGTTGTCTGACCTCCACGCCCTTTAAGGCACCATGAGTCTTTTTGCTCACCTATCGTGTTTGAAGGGTTGCGGGGTCATCTGACCTTGCGCCCTTTGAAGCACCGCAAGTCCTTTTGCTCATGTATGGTGTTTGGAGGGTCATGGGGTCGTTTGACCTCTGTGCCTTTGAGGCACTGCGAGTTTTTTGCTCTCATATGCTGTTTATGGCGGGAGACTGAGTTCAATCGTGCGAGTGTGGTGTGAGGTGAAATTCATCCGTCCCGAGAGTCTTTCACCAAAAACTAAATAGGTAAGTGTAATGCAAATTACAAGTTTGAGAAAGACAAACTAGAGTGGCTTAGTTGCTATTCTCAATTCTTCCTTGCCTGAGATTGTTTGCTGCCGATAGTTTTTTACGTAGTGGAAGTTGTTCGTATCTAATTATTTTTTTGTGATTTTTCCGTTTGCATATCCTCTTTGCTTTGGCACTAATAAAGGCCTCCACAGGCAGTGACAGAACCACATATATTGTCCATGGAGACCTTGGTCTGGTTGCATGATGGAGATGTCAGTTTTATGCTCGCCGAGCGGCGTTGGTCTGGTTGCTCGCTGAGGGGCGTGGACCTAGTTGCTCACCCAGGGGCGAAGGCCTGGTTGCTCGCCAAGGGACATTGATCGTCGTGCAATGTTACTTGTTGTGTGGACTGCTCGAAGTTGTCTCCCTGGGCGAGGGAGCTTCTGTGGCGTGCAAATTTAATGGCGAATGACTCTTTGCCCGCCACAAGGGTAGTGGGCTACAGAGGGTGCAGACAAGGTTAGCTCCACGAGCTTACAATTGAGCTTCATGGAAGAAGGAGCCTTGCCATGGTGGAGAGGTGCTCGCCAAGGGATGCTTCCCACCATGCAAAGTTGCTCGCCGCGTGTCATTGCCTGCCAAGGTAGTGAACTGCTTGGCGAGAATGGCAAGTGCTAGTGGCGAGGAGCTCCAGGGAGGTCAAGAACCACCACACTGGCGACAGATGACACCAGTGAGCAAGGTGGTAGTTGGCGATGGGCTGGCCGGCGCATGGAGACCTGACTTGGTGGTCCTTTGGTAGCGTGCATCCTCTGCCCGCACTGTGCCCAACGCAATTGGCTTTTGGTGTATAGGAACCACCTCACTGACGAAAAAATTTACCGGTGGTGCGGCTGGGGGTGGCCCCTCGCTAGCTCACGCATGCGTAGTGCTCCGCTGCGATGAGTGCCAGTGGGGGGCTCAACCATCGCAGTATCTTAGCCATGTAGGGTGGCAGCCCTTGAATCCCACCTTGCCACGGGGGTGCTCATTGTAGGACTTGTACGAGGAAAGATCAACTGGGTCCAAGGCATGCACCCCTTACATATGTTGTGCATGGCGTGCACAGTGCATTTGTCATGCGTGGCCTAAAAGCGCAACTACACACACTCTCTCCTTCTTTTTCCTTCCTTTTACAAAAAAGTATTAATGAAATAAAAAATTACAAGGAAATAGTTGATTTGATAGGAAAAAATTCTCTGGCTTTTGGAGACGATCTTGTGAGCCACGGAAATCACCTACTCCCCTTCCCAGCATTAAAAATAAAAAATTGATCTCACAGACAGTGTCAACTGTTAATGCCTTAATTTGCACAAAAGACCAGAAGGGAGAAAAGAATCATCCTCGGCCCACAATGATGATTTGGTCTTCGATATGGTATTCTTCATGTTCATCCATAAAATAAATAGTAAATAAGCAAATAAAAATAAATAAATAAAGACGCAGAGATTTACGTGGTTCGGTATAATGCTTACGTTACAGGTTGTTTGGAGGTGAAATCCATTATAATGCGCGATTTTACAATCTCTCATAACCTCATATATCTCACAATATAATAGAGAAATTTAGGGAAGATCCTTTGGAGTCACTATATGTGGTGGAGTTTGCATGTAGGAATCTTGTGTGGAGAGCTGGTGGAGAGCCTGTGGAGAGAGCTTGTGTGGAGCTTGTCAGATTTGTGGAGATCTCCTCCTTATGTAGAGGTCTATTTTTTTTAGAGTGATTGAGTCTAACTTATCTTGTGAAGCATTTTCCTTTTAGGAGCATGAATATCTTTCCTTCTAAGAGTCTAAGTTAACTTATCTTATCTCTTTTTGATTTTATCTCTTGATTTGATTTTCGACCTTGTCTCAAAGTTAAATTAATTATAAGCCGCTGATTTTATCGATCCCTATAGCCACCATGTACCCGCCACCACACAAAACCTGTAGTTCCACTCTACGTACGACATGACACTTCCATTTATCGAATGGTGACCACTTTTTAGTCATTAATCTATTAGGATTTGGTCATATATATATATATATATATAATCAGTCCCGACTTGTGGCACTTCGCCCAACATATTGCATGCCCGCCATGCAAGGTGCCCGCTCGAAGCTGATCACAAATTTAGCGACATATTCAACTTCTTCTGCGAGATATTCAACTTCTTCCGCCTCATATAATATTGCAAGGATGGATGGCATACAACGGGGTTGTTCTCGAGTTGCAATCCGACGCATCGGCTAATATAAAATTGCAAGCATGTATAGCACATGGTGCATGTCGTCCTTGGGGTGCGTTGTATAAAATCATCAACCGTGGAGTTGCCCTCCAACCATGCTCACCCCATGCCCTCATGAAGTAGCAGAGTCGTTCTCAACCTTTGTTAGGGCACCTTGCCTCATATAAAATTATCAATAGTGGGGTCACCCTTAAGCCATGATCAGTCTCCCGCCCCACCCACATTGAGTAGCGCATGTTGAGGATAGTCCTCAAGCCCTACTCGAAGACCTTGCCTCATATAAAATCCAAATATCTCCATTAGTAGAACAAGCATTAGTCCTCCATAAATGCTTCATGTAGGTATTCTTTGGGAATTGGCCACTGAATTCCACAGTTGTCTAGCTTGCGAAAGTTCCCTTCAGGAACGAGTCATTGCAATGATCCATAACCACACATGTAAGTTACCTTTTGACTAAGCTATGCAATCGACTTGTGCGTAGGAGTGGGCAGCGGGGCCCCGATACCCCGCCCTGCTTCCGCTCCGCCCCGCATCTAGAGGCCCTAGCCGGGGCTGGTGACGAGGAGGGCCCCCCCCGCCCCGCATTTCCCCCGCCTCGCCCCCGTCCCCATTTTTTTATATATATTTATATATTATATACATATATATATAAACATAAATATCTATTTATATTTTACAAATTATATATATATAAATATAAATTATAATTTGTTAGACTTATTCACAAAATATGTATTGACAAATTTGAAAACTACATAGTTTAAAAACTAATACACTACAATTTACACAAAATATGCACTAACAAATTTAAAAATTACATAGTTTTTAAATTATAGTCATATTTAAAAAATTTAAATTTATAATTTGGATCTAAAAATGCATTTTTAATTATTTTTACACTTATAAATAATTTTTAAATAAAATAAATATTGTGTTTTTTTTTTCAAGTGAAAAGATGTGGGGCGGATGGGAATCCGCCCCGCACCCCGCCCCCGCATCCCGGGGGTGGGGGACGGGGGTGAAAACCCCATCCCCCTCCCCATGCAGGACGGGGTGCAGGGAAGAGGTGCCCCCGCCCCGTAGGGGGCGAGTAGCACCCCTACTTGCGTGGGCCCATTTGAAAATGAGTCAACGAACCTAGCACCTAGCACAGGTGTATACAAATACAACCAAAAAAAAAAAAAACCCTTAACTTTGTCTTCTGCCAAGAATAACCCTTCTTGAATCTGCCTCAAGGCAAGAAATACTTGGCTATAAGTTGAACAAACAAGTTTCTTTTTGGATACAAAAATTATCTCATCTTACATTATCTTATCATTACAATTTTTTCAAATTTTAACATAAAATATAATAAACAATTTAATTTTTTTAAATTTTAAAATAATAATAATATAAAAGATAATATTCTATCAATATTTTATTCGACTTATCTAAAATAATATCATATCATCTCACTATCCAAACGAGACCTAAATAAAAACAATCAGCAATCACGATTGGACTACTTATTCCATGCCAACAAGAAGTTGTATATTTTTCGATTCCATGACACTCTTTGCCAAACACGAGTTGTGTGCTCTTACGTCCACAAAAGACGAATCTCCTTGAGGCCCATTCTCGGAGGACCTTGCAACATTAAGCGCGGTTTGGTTTGCCATATAAGATAATTTGTTTGGTTTGCCATATAAGATGAAATTATCTGAGTCTGTACAGATAAGATAATTTTGTCTATTTTAATTTTATATCTCTATTTTATCTTTAAATTTTTAAACTCATCTCATTATTTTTTGACATAATCAGTAAAAAAATCTCACACACTAAAAAAGAAATTTCTTTGTGATTAAAATAGAATAATTAATAAGTCATTATTAAAATAATATATTTTCACAAAAAATTGATAACTTAGTGAGTATTGAATAGAAGTGTGTTTTGAGATTTTATTAGAAAATTCAAAATTTAATAAATTATTTAAAACAAATCTACAACATAATTCATATACTTATTTATTACAATAATCAAAATTATTATATATAGAAAAATAAATAGATAAAAATATCTTTTAAAAAAATAAATTATAAATTTCGGCCAACAACTTTCCAATATACTTTTTAATTAAATTATTTTTTAGAATAATAATATATTTAAGAATAATATCTTTTAAAAAAGAGAAATTGTTTTTTGAAATTATAGAATACTTTCGGCCAACAAATTTTTAATATATTTTGGGATTTAAATTTATTTATGATAGATTTTTTAATTACTCATAAATAATATTTTTTATTAATATATTTATAACCATTTACTCAATCATTGATGGGACCAACACCTTTATCAAATAGTGCTTCTACACCCACACATGGGGTACCCTCGACTGGGATCCCGCCTAATGTGTTTCCTTCTTTTTTTTTTAGACATTTTTTTTATCATTTTTAAATATTTTTTCAAAAAATTCACAACATCAATAAAAAATATTTACTTAATCATTAAGTTAAAAAAAAAAATCCAGTCGGAATCCCAATTGGGAATACCAAGTTGTGGTTTTAGTATTTTCTTTTATCAAATTCTAAAAAGTTAAATCTATCATATCTTATCAGCTTACTATCTAAACATATATTTTTTTATAAATTATCTCATCTTATCTTAATTCAAAAAATCTCATTATTATTTAAAATATTTTATTTTATCTTATCTGAAGTGTATGTGCATCCAAACCGGGACTAATATTTTACAAAATCTACCAAGGCCCATCCTCGGAGTCTTCAGACGCATCATGCAACAGAGAGAAATCTAGGAAAAATTCCCATAATTATTTCTTTAACATTCTAGCGGACTTTCTTTTATCGCGATTGACTTTCTTCTAAAAGTTACAAGGTCTTCTTTTGAATCAAGCCGTTCTTAAAAAAACTATGTGGTAATTGTTGGAATAAAATGTTAGAATTACCAGTCATATTTTCACTTATACCCTCAAACAATCAGATAGTGCCTCTATGTGTATATATATAGACCCATACTCACACTGTGTAAATCACTACTACAAAATATCAAGAATTCTTTTACACACTTCTTTCTTCCATTTCCTGCTCTGTTTTCTGATATAAAATACGGCAAACTTAGCTCATGGAAGCCCACAACAAGGGGAAAAATAAAGACAAAGGTGGGTTATGAGATACTATTAAATCACCAAATATATATAGTCACTACAACACAATTGCTTTTTAGTGACGGTTGGGAAATTGTGACAGTCCCTAGACCGTCACTAAAAGGCATTTTCTGTGACAGTTTTTGGAAACCGTCACTAAAGATAGAATGAGATTTTTTTACATTCGAACGTATGGGAAATATGCGTTCGAACGTCACATATACGTTCGAACGTTATGTCTGTTTACGTTGGAACGTAAAATGTTTTGGCGCAACCGTTCGAATGTTATTAATTTTACGTTCGAACGTAAAATGTTTGCACCAATGTTTGAACGTTAAGTAATAACATTCGAACGTTCATTATAAATTTAAATTAAATGACTTTAATTTAAAAATTATGTGATTTTTATTGTGCATAATTTGTGAACAAGTCTAAAAAATTGAATTGTATATATTTATATATACACACTTTGTAATATATAAATATATATTATTGATTTATATATATTTGAAATGCAGTGATTTAGTATTAAAGTTGGAAATTATAACATCAAAGAAGATTAAAAATTGAAATTAAAAAACGATAAAAATATTCAATAATATTTTTCGTTACAAATATTAAAAATAAAATACAAAATTTGATAGAATGTAGTAAACAACAGTCAGATGATAACGTTATCCGCAAAAGTCGAACTCCGTACTTCCTCAGTCAAGGTATCAACCTTGTCGTTGAGGATAGTTACACGATGGGTGAGTTCGGCAACAGACGCCGATATAGCCTCGAGCGATCGATCGATCTTATGATCAATATGCGCAGTCAGCTGTGAGATGACCGCATCAACCCAAGCAGGCCGCACATCTCCTGCAGATGTACTCGGCGTATGCTGACTACTACTCCCGACATGACCTGGCTCAGGCTGCGTCGGAGGAACTAGATCCTCTACAGGGGTGGCTGACGTCCCCTCGCCTGTCCAATGCTACGTCGATGCGTGGTCATGTCGAGGGGGCTCATCTGATCTTTGACCCGCTCCTCTGGCTGGGTCGGCACTCCCCGTGCAAGTAATAGTCGGCTGATGAGGACACCATATGGGAGATTATCCGTGGAGACGATGCTCGCCTCGTAACGGATCCTCTCAAAAATGTGCAGTGGCAAATCTATAGGATCTCCACGTGCCACTCGTATCAAAAATTGTGCCCGAAGCCGACTAAATGTGGTTTTATGAGCCACAGGATCGACATTTGTTGCAACAATAAGGTGCAACATGCGGAAGAAATGCAGCAGATGGTTCTGGTTGAAGGCGTTCTTCCGCTCGATCTGCATGCGATCCCTCCCGGTGAGGATGTAGAAATCCTCGTCTCGGTCATCATCCCGAGCCTCGACGCCAGTATCCTCAGCCTCTGACTGGCCTGCATCTCTGGCTGATGCTGGCTCACATCCCCGGCCAGTAGATGATGTAGAAGTGCCTACATCCTCACGGGGTGTTGAGTGTGTAAATGTCTCAACTCCTCGATGAATCCCGAGGTGCTCGCCGATGACATCTGCCGATACCTCAATGGAAACACCGCGTACAGTCACGGTGTGAGAGGATGCATCCGGAGGCATGTCACACATCCCCATATAGAATTCTTGAACCATTGAGGGGTATACCTTCCCCCTCAATGTGCAGATATTTCCCCAGCCTCTACTGAGGAAAACATCTCTTAGGTTCGTCTGCTGCCAACAGAGTTCGTCGAACTCATTAATTAAGACCTCTCTCTCTACCATAACAGTACGAGCTCCGATACGGGCAGTGTCCGACGTGGCTCCTTCCCTCCCTCGTTTTCGTGTATGCAGTGGAAGAGCCATATCCTGAAAATAGAAAAGGAAAAAAAAATTATTTACAATAATGCATTTTTTTGTATTAATTTTAAGATGCTCTGCATTAACGTTCGAACGTTTTATCTTTAACGTTCGAACGTTAAAGATAAAAACGTTCGGACGTTAATTTATACGTTCGCACGTAAAATAATGTAAATAAATTTACGTTCAAACGTAAAACAAATACGTTCGAATTTAAGTTCGAACGTATTTGTTTTACGTGTGAACGTAAATATGAACGTCCGAACGTCGAAGCATGAATAATGTAGAAAATCACTACGTTCGGATGTTATAATTAAACGTCCGACCGTATGTGATTTACGTGCGAAAGTAAATATTCACGTTCGAACGTATGTCGTTTAATAATATTCACGTCCGAATGTAAGACGATTAACGTTCGAACGTGGAAGCCGTAACGGCTCTGTAATTTAAACATCGTACGTTCGAATGTCTTGGTGAAACGTTCGAACGTTTCGACGGAGAATGGCTGAGTCGACTCAGCCATTATTGAAATCTCGAAAATTTCTCTACAAGGTTCTAAATGCCGAAATGTCACCATGTAAATGAAGTATACACTTCAAGAAACATTTCTACGGTGACTATTCGGCCAATGACTGGCCGTGGTGGCCGGAAAATGAAGTTGAAAATCCGGTAATACTTATCCGGTTTTAAACAAAACTCAATCCAAATCTCAATCTAAATCTCAATAAAATACATGTTATTTGTATAAAAGATGAATGCCTACCTTTTAGTGACGGTTGTGGCGGAGTTGACGGCGGCGGTGACGGAGGAGTGGCGGCAAAGAACGGAGAAGACGATGGATACGTAACCAAATGTCGTTTCGACGTTCAGTTTTGGCCTTATATACACAGAACGTTCGAACGTACTTATTATTACGTTCGAACGTTTGTCAATTTAATTTCCAAAATTTTATCTATAATATATTATATTATAAATGTTTAAGTTATATATTAGGATGTTATATAATATTATTGACAATTAGATTATTGGTGTTTTTGTGAGTGCTTGTTATATTTATAAAGTTTAGCAATATGTTTATACATGTTGTTGTGATTTTATGCTTACTCTTGAAATAATTGTGATTATTGTTTGTGAATTTTGTGAATAGTTTATGAGTTTATGGTGTTTATTGATGAATTAATAAGTAACAATTTAATATAAATTATTGATTTATATATATGGTATAGTTTATATATTATATACGTTGATGTTCTCATTTAAAGTATATTATGCTATCATACTATACAATGTTATTGATGGTTATAGATATATAAAATGTAGTATATATATTATACTATAAGTTAGTATATAATAAATAATTTAATAAGTAACAATTTAATATATATTATTGATTTATATATATGGTATATTTTATATATTATATACGTTGATGTTCTCATTTAAAGTATACTATGCTATCATACTATACAATGTAGTATATAGTTATAGATATATAAAATGTAGTATATATATTATACTATAAGTTAGTATATAATAAAGAATTTAATAAGTAACAATTTAATATAAATTATTGATTTATATATATGGTATAGTTTATGTATTATATACGTTGATATTCTCATTTAAAGTATATTTTGCTATCATACTATACAATGTAGTATATAGTTATAGATATATAAAATGTAGTATATATATTATACTATAAGTTAGTATATAATAAAGAATTTAATAAGTAACAATTTAATATAAATTATTGATTTATATATATGGTATAGTTTATATATTATATACGTTGATGTTCTCATTTAAAGTATACTATGCTATCATACTAAACAATGTAGTATATAGTTATAGATATATAAAATGTAGTATATATATTATACTATAAGTTAATATATAATAAAGAATTTAATAAGTAACAATTTAATATAAATTATTGATTTATATATATGGTATAGTTTATATATTATATACGTTGATGTTCTCATTTAAAGTATACTATGCTATCATACTATACAATGTAGTATATAGTTATAGATATATAAAATGTAGTATATATATTATACTATAAGTTAGTATATAATAAAGAATTTAATAAGTAACAATTTAATATAAATTATTGATTTATATATATGGTATAGTTTATATATTATATACGTTGATGTTCTCATTTAAAGTATATTATGCTATCATACTATACAATGTAGTATATAGTTATAGATATATAAAATGTAGTATATATATTATACTATAAGTTAGTATATAATAAAGAATTTAATAAGTAACAATTTAATATATATTATTGATTTATATATATGGTATAGTTTATATATTATATACATTGATGTTCTCATTTAAAGTATATTATGCTATCATACTATACAATGTAGTATATAGTTATAGATATATAAAATGTAGTATATATATTATACTATAAGTTAGTATATAATAAAGAATTTAATAAGTAATAATTTAATATATATTATTAATTTATATATATGGTATAGTTTATATATTATATACATTGATGTTCTCATTTAAAGTATATTATGCTATTATACTATACAATGTGTTTTATAGTTATAGATATATAAAATGTAGTATATATATTATATTATAAGTTAGTATAGTAGGAATCGTACGTTCGAACGTTTCAACGTTCGAACGTTAAACTAAGAGGCGGGAATTTTCCCGCTCGATTAAGGTATCTGTGTGATTATTCAGACGTTCGGACGTTTATACTATACGTTCAAACACCAAATCTGTTAACGTTCGAACGTTAGTTAAATTAGTGCGGGAAATTTCCCGCTCAAATATGGTAACACTTTCATGAAATGTACGTTCAGACGTTTAAGTTAAATGTTCGAACGTTTATCTATAAATCTACGAACGTTCGAACGAAAAATTGTGATACATTCGAACATAAAATGAGGAAAGTGCGGGAACTTTCCCGCTAGATTTTATGTTATATCATAAGAAGGGTACGTTCGAACGTGTATTGTAAACGTCCGAACGTGCTGGGCGGGAATAATTTTAGAATATAACGTTCGGACGTAAAACTTAAACGTTCGAACGTTTAAACTAATAATTTTAGAACTTAATCAGTACGCGCACGGGAGGAAGTGCATCATTTCTTCTTCTCCCGTGCGCGCAACAGAAAGAGAGGGTCCTGCACAGAGAGAGAGAGAGAGAGAGAGAGAGAGAGAGAGAGAGAGTGAGTGAGTGAGAGAGAGAGAGTTAGAGTTAGAGAGAGTTGAGTTAGAGAGTGAGAGAGAGTTGAGTTTTGGTAAGAAAATATTTTTATTTCTTGTCTTTATTTAAATTTTATGATATTTATAGAATGTGTTTTTGTTATAGAATATTTCTAATAAGTTAGTGTTGTATTTTTTTGAAGGATTGCTTGTTTTGGGAAGCTTGAAGATTTTGATTTGTAAGAGGATATTGTGAGTGCTAGGTATATTTCTAAACTTTATCAATATGTTGTTGTGATTTGATGCTTACTCTTTATCATATTGTGATTATTGTTTGTATAGTTTGTAAATAGTTTGTGAGTTATTTTAAATATGTTGTGATATAAATTTGAAATATTGTGTTTATTATTAGAAATATATTGTCATTAGGCTTTGTTAATACATGTTTATTGCTTACTCAAGTTTAGAAATATATTAATACATGTGGCATGTTATTTTGTGAATATATTGTGAGTTATTGTGAATATGTTGTGATATGGATTTGAAAAATTGTGATAATAATATTTGAAATTAAGTAATAACAAATAAAAGTAACTCTTTAAGAATTATAATAATTAAAATTATTGTATAACCATTGAAATTTAAGTATGATAATTAAATATTTATAATAATATTTGAAATTAAGTAATAACAAGCATAAAAGTAACTCTTTAAGAATTATAATAATTAAAATTATTGTATAACCATTGAAATTTAAGTATGATAATTAAATATTTATAATAATATTTGAAATTAAGTAATAACAAGCATAAAAGTAACTCTTTAAGAATTATAATAATTAAAATTATTGTATAACCATTGAAATTTAAGTATGATAATTAAATATTTATAATAATATTTGAAATTAAGTAATAAGCATAAAAGTAACTCTTTAAGAATTATAATAATTAAAATTATTGTATAACCATTGAAATTTAAGTATGATAATTAAATATTTATAATAATATTTGAAATTAAGTAATAATAAGCATAAAAGTAACTATTTACGAATTATAATAATTAAAATTATAGTATAACTTTTGAAATTAAGTATATCAATTAAAATTATACTTTAAGAATGATGATCTTGTACACAACGAGGGAATATTATCTTGAAGAAATGTTGGAATTTTAATTTAATTGCTTGACTGTCATAGTCTCTCCGGCCTTGAGAGTTGTCAAGGTCGGACAGTTTGTGACGGTTAAGTAATTAGACTAAAATTTAAACATTTCTTCAAGATAATTCTCCCTCGTTGTGTACAAGGCACGAAACTTAGGGTCACATAATTATCTTCCATCTCTCTTTAATTTAACAATATAACACTACTTGAAGGTGACATTGTTAATGTAAACAACATGGAGACATTGTTAGTATGATTTTTTGCTAGATGCGTGTGACATTGCATAAATACCCTTAGACCCGTTTGGGAATCAGTGTACATTTATGTGTCCACTGATTCCTGAATTGTCCAGTGTGGACAGTTTGAGATTATATTATTTGTATTACACATTTTTGTTACTCGCTACTTTCCACGTTTAATATGAAGTTTCGGTATCTTCTTCTACTGTTCTTCGGGTATACTGTTCGTAGGGTCACAATCCCGATATTTGAACATGTATACTTGGAGAATTATGGGGAGGTGCTGCCGGAATTTCTACTAACGTGGAAATTAGTAGAGTGACGAGATTTGTGTAATATGGAGAATATAATCTCGAATGGGATAGGACCAACTACCTTATCAAAAAAGTAATGAGAATTGGAGCATGACATGCATGTGAATTTTCAATGTACGTGTTATTAATATATAGATGTTTTTAGAAATGGACAAAAATTGGATGCGTCTGGACGATAGACTTGGAAAGGATTACGTACCCTATGCATGTGGAGTAAGAACTTTCATTGATTTTGCACGGGCCTCTGCTGATAGTCGTGGTTACATTAAGTGTCCATGTCGAGGGTGTAAAAATTTGTGTGCGATAGGATTGGATGAAGTAGAGCGTCATATATTTGTGAACGGTATGGATCTGGGGTATACGCGATGGGTACTGCATGGTGAGCCGTATGAAGGGTCAGCAGATGTATTGGTCGATCATCACAATTATTTACGGCACATGGATGATGATTATGAGCATGATGAGATGGAGGAGATGTTGGGTGACATTGGAGCTGGGATGTTTATGGATGAGGTTAACGACAATGCCTCAAGTGGTGGATCAGGGACTGATTGTCAAAATTTTCCTTCACTGTGGGAAGATGCAAAGCGCGAGCTTTACCCAGGTTGTACAAAACATTCCAAAATGTCGTTTATTGTGCGGTTGCTTCACATAAAATCATTGTGTGGGATGTCGACGAAAGCAATAAACATGGTATTGGACTTATTTAACGAGGTGCTTCCCGAAGGGTCTGCATTGCCTAAGAACTTTTATGAAGCGAAACAGTTGAGAAAGGGATTAGGATTTGAGTACGAGTCCATACATGCATGCAAGAATGATTGTGTATTGTTCTGGAAGGAGAACAAGGAGAAACAAGCATGTCCTGTATGTGGAGAGTCGAGGTGGAAAGGTAAGAAAAACGTGCCGGTTAAGGTGTTGCGGTATTTTCCCTTGAAACCTAGGTTGCAAAGACTATATATGTGTAAGAAAACAGCTCATGATATGAGGTGGCACGAGGAGAAAAGAGTTAAGAATGACGGGTATATGAGGCATCCAGCTGATTCACTTGCGTGGCAGTCTTTCGATAATCAGTATCCAGAGTTCGGGTTAGAAGCTCGGAACGTGCGCCTGGGACTCACAACCGATGGATTCAACCCTTTTGGGAATATGAGTACAAGTTATAGCACTTGGCCCGTGGTATTGATTCCGTACAATCTTCCACCATGGAGGTGCATGAAGGCGCCAAACTTTTTGTTAACTTTACTCATCCCTGGCCCTAGATCACCTGGAAATGATATTGACGTATTCATGCAGCCGTTGATTGAAGAGCTGAAAGAGTTATGGGAAACAGGGGTTAGAACTTATGATGCATCTAAGTCGACATCTTTTCAGATGCATGCTGCGGTAATGTGGACCATAAATGATTTTCCGGCGTATGGGAATCTTTCCGGCTGGAGTACGAAAGGGAAGTTAGCGTGTCCGACGTGTAATAAAGAAACTGCTAGTGAGTGGCTAAAATTTTCTCAGAAGTTGTGTTTCATGGGTCATCGACGTTATTTACCAGCAAATCATGCATGGAGAAGAGAATGTGCCAAGTTTGATGGGAGAGTAGAGGATAGGATTGCACCAAAAGAGTTGTCTAGAGAAGAGATAGTGGAACAACTGCAACATGTTAGAGCGAACAATTTTGGCAAAGGTCGGGGAAAGAACAAGAGAAAACGAGCCGTATCAGAATTGAATTGGACAAAGCGTAGTATTTTTTTTGATTTGCCGTATTGGTCGTCATGCAAGTTGCGACATAGTTTGGATGTAATGCACATAGAGAAGAATATTTGTGATAATATACTGGGTACATTGATGAGTATTAACAAAAAGACGAAAGACACGATCAAGACGAGGAAAGATCTTGAGAGAATGAGAATTAAACATAATCTGCATTTGCGGGTGGAAGGCAACAGGGTGGTCATGCCGCATGCATGTTTTACGATGACGAGGGAGGAGAGGATTGATTTCTGTAAATGGTTGCAAGGTGTGAAGTTGCCAGATGGTTATGCTTCAAATATTGGTAGATGCGTGAGTCCTGATGATTGGAAAATCAATGGATTGAAAAGTCATGATTGTCACGTATTTTTGCAGAAGTTATTACCTGTGGGAATTCGTGGGAAGCTGACATCTAATGTACGTGTCGCCATATCTGAACTATGTATGTTTTTCAAGGATTTGTGCGCTCGGGTAGTAAATCGAGATGTGTTGTCGAAATTGGAAGAAGACATTGCTACTATACTATGTAAATTCGAGCAGATCTTTCCACCATCATTTTTTGATGTCATGGTCCATTTAGCAATACATTTACCGCGAGAGGTACTTCTGGGTGGACCGGTGCAGTTCCGTTGGATGTATCCAGTTGAAAGATATTTGGGTCGATTGAAGCGCACTGTTGGGAATAAAGCCAAAGCTGAGGGTTCAATAGCAGAGGCTTATATACATGATGAATGGTTAACATTTTGCTCTCTATATCTTCGTGGTGTTGAGACACGATTTAGTCGTCAAGAGCGAAATGCTGATCTTGCTACTCCGCCTCCTCGTGAGCTATCAGTGTTTTCCCAGAATGTACGACCCTTGGGTGCACAAACAGGTTACGATTTAATTGATGGAGAGTTGGGTAAAATTCGGTGGTATGTGCTAAATAACTGCCGAGAGATTGATGATTATCTTAGGTATGTCATTTAATTTATTTGAATAATTATAGTTTTCTTTAAATTAATTAGAATTGTTGTGCTCAAAATATACTTCTTTTGCAGCATGTTATAACAGTGACCACATGGACAAACTTAGAACGGAAGGCGTAGAAAATATAGAGGCAAGACACGAGGAAGAATTTCCCGGATGGTTTGAAGAACGTGTATGAACTAAAATTATATATATGTTATATTGTGAAATTTTTAACTCTGGATAATAAAATAATAAATATATACTATTTCAATTTTTAGATTTTGGAACAACGTGCTCGTGATCCCGGATCAATTTCTTCTGAATTGTAAGCATTGGCCCGTGGTCCCTCAAATAGAGCACTTCGATATACTGCATGCACGGTTCGAGGTTATAGATTCCATACTTTGGACCGTAAACGTAATAGAAAGACTCAAAACTGTGGTGTGTTGGTCGAGGGGAGTCATGGAACAGATGATATTGACTATTATGGTGTCATACGTGATATTATCGGATTGAAATATCTGGGTGGGTCTGTAACATATGTCTTCAAATGTGATTGGTGGGATCTAGGCGGTGGTCGGGTTTCGATACATAGGGATAATCACTTTACGAGTGTCAATACTGCATCTAAATGGTACAAAGATGATCCATTCGTATTGGCTTGTCAAGCTACCCAAGTCTATTACTTGATTGATACAATGAAAAGTGCTGATGAAGATAGTGGGGAGATAACTTGGCGAGTTGTACAAAAATTTGTTCCTCGAAATATATATGAAGCAGGAACGAGTGCAGATTACGAGAATAGTGGAGATGAAGATGACAATCCGATTGTTGAGGCATACCAGGAAGATGGAGAGGGTATTAACTTGTTTGTTGACCTCGGTGCACTCGAGTTGCTCCCCTTGTGTAGAGATGATGTCCCACCCGTACATCTCGACCCGTCTGTATTAAATGATCATTCAATTCAAGTCAGTTTGGAGGAAGATGAAGAAGACGAGTCAGAAGATGAATACGAATCAGAATCCGGGCAGGAGGTGGATAAAGATGATGAAGAAGAGGTGCATGATGATGATGAAGATGTTATTGATGGAGATTCTGAAACAAGCATGGAAAATTCATCTGAAGAATAAAAGTACTAAATATTTTATTTATATAGGTGACTATAAAATATCTTAAATTTTCATAATTTCTTCTAATTAATTTTCTTTGATATAATTAATTATTTTAAAGAATGCCGCCAAAACGACAACGAAGAAATGTGCCTCCGCCAAGTCCAAGTCCTGAATCCATTGAGGACTCCCCACTCGAGGAATCCATTCCTGAAGATCAAGCTAACACAGAAGAGAACAACAGCCAATCGACACCTACCAGTAAGGAAATATTGTCGTTGATAATTATATATATAGTTAATACTTTTTTCTCAATAACTATATAATTATAATTATAGTATATCTATTATTATCATGTAGTTCATACATCTGCACGTCGCGGTCGTGGCTATACACGTGGAATCTCTCTTGAAAAAAATAGAAGGCACGGTAAACTGAAGATCACAATTCCTGATAATTCCACTGGAGGAGTGGATGATAGTGCAGCAGCGCTTTCCTCCTATATTGGCACAGTAGTTCGAGCTTATGCTCCATTTTATGTGCGCTCATGGCGAGATGTTCCGAATGAGATTAAGGAGCACATTCGAAGTCGTGTGCTGGTGAGTTTACTTTTCAGTACATTTTTTTCACTTAGATTAATATATTATATTTTTTACCTGATTCCCTTGTTAGGATGAATTCGACCTCGACTTTGGCCGTAGCGAGGATTTAAGAACCGTGAATGAGTTGATGGCTACACTATTCCGACGTCACAAAGGACGATGTCATGACCACTTCAAGAAGTTTGAGACGTTGGAAGAGGCTGCGCAGTCTCCTTTTCAGCAGATGAAGTTAGATGATTGGAGAAAGTGTTGTGATCTTTTCGCATCTCCAGATTATCAGGTATTTTACATTTATATCTTTTAATTATTTACATTCATATTCGTTTTATACATTATATGTATACATATTACAATTAACATTTTTAATATATTTTGTAGCACTTAAGTTCTACAAATGCACAGAATAGATCCGTTCTGACTGTCCACCATCGTGCCTGTTCAAGGTCATTCCACCGTCTTGCTGAAAAAATGGTAATTAAAAAATTATAAAATTCATTTATTTTCCTGATATTCTTTCTGATAAGTACTAACATTATCTTTTTAAAATTGCTAATATTGTCGCTTTGTTAGAAACGTGATGATCCTTAAAACTTTTCTCTCATTCATGTCTATGCTGCTGCTCACATTAATGAGCATAGTGAGTGGATGGATCCTGTCGCTGCAGATAATTATGTAAGCAGTGTTAATTTTGTTAAATAAATTTTTTATAGAACATTTTAATAGTTTATTTCTTATTTCTATTTCTTTTAATACGTTACTAATTATTTACGATCATTACCTTTTAAATTGCAGAGCAAAATGTTGGAGATGCAGTCGACTTCTGCGGAATCCTCTCCTAGTGACATAGACATATTCACCCAAGTGCTCGGGCCGCAGTCTAGTATGGCAAGAGGTTTGGGACGATCTATCAAGCATAAATGTTCATCCTCCTCAACCTCATCGGCTTCACAAATTAATAATCTTACAGCAGATTTAGAAGCTGCACGGCGTGAGAATGAGTATATGAGGTCGAGACAGCAAGAGTTAGAGTCTCTCTTAGAACGACAGTCTCATTTAGAGACGCGTTTGCAGGACCAACAGAGAGACCAGGAGGAAAGAATACGCAGTGAAGTGCAAGAGCAAGTGCAACGAGAGATGATGGTGCAAATGGAGCGTGTTATGTCGTTGCAACAGAATCCCCGTGGGCGAGGGAAAAAGAAGAAATAAATTTTATCAATATTTCTGACTAGTTTTAATATCTAATTTTGTACTTTTATAAGACATTGTTACTTGTTAATTGGGTATGTAATATGATACAATTGGTATTTTGTTTTTAAATTTTATTAAAATAGAATTTCTGATCTGTACGTTCGAATGTAAATAAAAATCGTTCGAACGTTGGTTCACACTATAACAAACGTTCGAACGTAAATACAATTGAATCGTTCGAACGTTAAACCGACTAACGTTCGAACAAAGAACTTGCATTCGGACGCTCCTTCGTTTACATTCGAAATAACGTCCGAACATTAAACGCGCTACGTTTGAACATTTACGTTTACGTTCGAACAAATATTCGAACGTTTATTGTAATTAACGTTCGGACGCATTGACATTAGAACGTAAATATGATACGTTCGAACGATATCCAACAAACGTCAACTTCTCTCATTCGAACGCCAATCGGTCGGGTATAACGTCCGAACGTTTGATTTTACGTCCGAACGTGATTTTCTGTGACAGTTCATAACCGTCACAAAAAAAGGAACGTTCGAACGTTGTACCGAACGGAACACTTCCAACCGTCACTAAAAATATTTTTTGTGACGGTTGAACAGTAAACCGTCACCAAATGTTTTCTGTGACGCACTTTAGGTGACGGTCATGGTGACGGTTTCAAACCGTCACCAAATATGTTTAGTGACGGTTTGCCATTTTTTTGTGACAGTTTCCTCTGTCACAAAACACACATTCTGTTGTAGTGAGTAAATTTCACCATCAAAAGATCTGATTTTTTTTATTATTATTGTTAAGGAATTAATCATTAGTGAATTTATATTTTTTACTTTTTTTTCAACAAATAAAAATGTTTAAGAAAAACTTTAAAAAAAATTATTTTGCAGATATATATATTTTTATGTCGGGAATCTCTTCAAGGCAATATTTTTCGGACCCACAGTTGCGAAGTAAATCTCGGTCTTGTGTACCGTATTTTTGAAAATTTTCGTATATAAAACTGATTAAATCGCCGAGTTTTCATCATAGATGTAGTCTCGTAAGATTGTGCATATATTATTTGAGATGATTGTTCATATTTTAACAAACTCATCCGATCTTTGGTTCGTACAAAATCTCGAGTGAAAAGAGAAGTGGTGTGTTTTGCGTATACAGTGTTTTCTGGTATAAAGATGAGCTTTGCAACACATTGATCATGCAGACGAATTAAGAAAATTGATATGCAAAAACGAAAGACATTAATTAATTATTAATATATAATAATATACGTACTTACGTTACGAGGGAAAGATGGATGGTTTGTCTTCCAAAATTGCCGCTTTGATATACTGCAAATCCCGCCGGCCGGGCTGCGGAAAATGATGGATGGAACCGCCGGCATTTTCCAAAACCGCTATATAGATCTCACTGTGCAGTTGGAAGTCACTCACTGATATATGGACGAACTTGATGAACGAAATTCAATCATACAGATACCCTCTCGAGCGTGTCGTTTATCCACTGCTCATTAATTACTCAAGTACATTTATTTCTTATCAACCACTTCTCAACTGCCAAAATGTTTTTAATAATTAGAAATTTAGAGATATGTTCGAGATGACGTGGATCTTCGATTAATATTTGAATACTACTACTGTTTCGAATTTAAAATCTAAAAAATATCTTGAGTAATGTAATTTTTTTTTTTATATATTTTTTTAATCATCATAAATATTTTAAAAAAAAATTCATAACATCATTAAAAAATATTTTTTAAATCATTCAGTATAAAAAAAAAATCTCATTCAAAACATTTTTTGAATATCAAATTCGAAATTCAAAATATTTTTCTTAATATTTGATTTAAAAATTAAATATTTTAAGATTATAAAGTTTCAAAATTTGCACGTAATTTATTGGGAATGGAGATCACGTGGATCTTGTATTGTTTATTTTGTATTTGACATTATTTATTATTGAGAGAATTTATTTATAGGTCTTATTCTTTTTACATTCGGAGTATCGCTAATGTAAAAAATTTCAAGTATGCTACAAAATTAATGATGTTTTTTTTAAGTTATAATGGATTTTATTATAAGTAGTGTGTTAACACACCGATTTACGTATAATAAAACTTAAATATTATATCAATATCAATATATATTGTACTATCATCTATATCTTATTTAATTAAAAGTTAATAAAATAATTTTATTATTCTATAATAAGATAAAAAAAAAAATGTAATATCAATATCAACATAAGCATTTAAGAGACAAAATGTCCGTACATGATTCAGTTGGGGATGCACCAAATCCAATTAATGAAAGTCACTTTCCTTGGTGAGAAATCAAGTCATGTTTGGTTATCTGAGTTTCACAAAATTAAAACAAAAAATTCAATTTCAATCCAATACTTCTTTAGTTCAATCATTTACTTAGCTTATTATGAAATATAAAAAACACAAAAAAAAAAAAAAAATTAGAAAAAGATTACTGTAAAAAGAATTTATTAAACAATTTTTAAACTTTCTTATCTATTTAACAATATATATATAGTAATTTACTATATATATATATGCATGGTATACAAATCAAATCATAAAATAAAATAAATATGTAATTTGGATAAAAGCAAAAAATGGAATACAACTAGCTCATTGTACAAAGAGTTAAGTTATACATTTGCCTTCACTTCTCCAACACCACACACGGAGTGACGTGGATTTTTTTCCCCCCCTTCTTCAAGTAAAACGAACATTTTATTGTGCGAGTTGTCTTCCTCCGCAAGCAAATTCGAATTGTTCCTCTCCCCGCGTCGCCCTCTCCCACCTTTCTTCTGTGTCTCATTCATCCTGTCACAGTGTTGTGCCGCCGCCCATGTCGACTGGCCAAAAAAACTCCGATCGTCCACCACCATCTCGCTCACATGTGACATTTCTCTCTCTCCCCGAGTCACCATCTCGCTCGCATCTCACTCGCGTTGGGTTATTTCTAGAGTTATTTTATAGGATCTTTCTTCCAAGTGTTTGTGTTTGTTTGCATAGAAGTAATGACAGATTTTTGTCTATCCTCTTTGTTTGGGTTTCCTATAGAAAGCAATGTAATTTTTTTGGTAGGTCTCTATATATATAGAAGGATTGGGTGGGGATGTTGGTAGCTTTGAACTGTTTATTGAGATGGTTTTGGTTCATGTTTGAACCTTTTTTTTATGTCCTCTGTATGTTTTTGAATTGATTTTTTATTTTTTTTGTTTAATTTGAAGAATCCTTATTTGAGCTTATGTTATTCTACTTGAGGTTTGGTGGGTTTGTTCTAGTCTAACGATATTTAATGCTTTATTAGTTGTTGGGTACACGACAGTTCTAGTCTACCTGAGTTTTTGGTTTAAATGAAGTGATCATGTGGGCTGGATTTTTATGTCAAAACTTGGAAAAAGCGAATGACAAGCAGATTTGTACATGGTATTTGCGTCGTTAGTGATAATATTCAAGAATATTCAAGGCTTAATGGAGATTCCTATGTCTACTTCATATCA
The DNA here is from genome assembly GCF_001411555.2 of Juglans regia. Taxonomy (NCBI): domain Eukaryota; kingdom Viridiplantae; phylum Streptophyta; class Magnoliopsida; order Fagales; family Juglandaceae; genus Juglans; species Juglans regia. The sequence goes on from NC_049914.1 coordinate 13,013,041, forward strand.
AATGAGATACAAGTATTATTTAACTGTCAATCTTTTTTAAGTGTACATGATTTAAATTTACTAGTGGTGAAATAATCAGTTTTAATATTTCCTGTTATCTGGATTTCTAAAACTTCATTATGACTTAGTTGAAATAACATGATGGATAAAGAGAAAG